>NC_045170.1:6645378-6647878 GCF_900700415.2 Clupea harengus | reverse complement strand
GAGACGAGAGAGGAGAGGAGATGAGAGGAGACGAGAGAGGAGAGACGAGAGAGGAGAGGAGATGAGATGAGAGAGGAGACGAGAGGAGGTGAGAGGAGAGGAGAGAGGAGACGAGAGGAGACGAGAGAGGAGAGAGGAGAGGAGACGAGAGGAGGTGAGAGGAGAGGAGAGAGGAGACGAGAGGAGACGAGAGAGGAGAGAGGAGAGGAGACGAGAGCGCTGATGCGCTGATGCGCTTTTATTTGGGGTGTTAGGGGCCCAGGGCCTAAAGGGCCATCTTTAAACCAACCTGCGTCTCTGTGTGAGGTCCCTCTTCTCAACGACCCAGCGCAGATTGTCTTTGGTACACCGCGCACACACACACACACACACACACACACACAGACACACACACACACACATACAACGCACACACGCACAAATGCGTCTTGTGGGACATCTGCAGCCTACCCCTAGGCATGCTGGGAAGATGGAGGAGGAGGGGAGAACAGGGCGGTGTGTGTGTGTGAGTGTGTGTGTGTGAGTGTGTATGTGTGTGTGTGTGTGTGTGTGTGAATGTGTGTGAGTGTGTGTGTAAGTGTGTGTGTGTGTGTGTGTGTGTGTGAGAGTGTGTGTGTGAGTGTGCATGTGTGTGTGTGTGTGTGTGTGTGTGTGTGTGTGTTCAGCCTTCCTCCTGTTCACCTCCACCATCTGTTCCGAGCCCCTCCTCAGGTCCACGCTGAGAGGCCAGGCCAGGTGGAGGAGCTTAGAGGAGACATCGGAAAGGCTAAACTAGTAGAGGAGAGGTTTTATATGGGCGCGTATTGATTTTATATGGGCGCGTATTGATTGTACATTGGTGCGTATTGGTTTTATATGGGTCCGTATTGATTTTATATGGGTGCTTATTGATTTTAATTGGCGCGTATTGATTTTATATGTGGTAAATATTGATTCCTTCAATTGTAGAGAAACCGGCGAAGAGTTTAGGTACAGGTGGTCCAATTCCACACTGAGAGACCGAGGCCAGTCTGAAGAGTTTAGGTACAGGTGGCCCATTCCACACTGAGAGGCCGAGGCCAGTCTGAAGCGCGTAGAGAAGTCATTGTAAACGCTAGCAATACCATTGCTAAGACCTTCTGGCCTGGGAAACTGATATTGGGGTGCTTACAGTTTGGGCATCTGCCACGTGTAAGGTGGCCTTTCACTGGGTATGAAGTTGCTATTTTAGTTAGGTGGAGAACCAGCCTGGAGATGACTTTGGCAAAGTCTAAGGATACTAATCACACACACACACACACACACACACACACACACACACACACACCAACTGGAGATGACTTTGGCAAAGTCTAAGGATACTAAACAGGGAGGAAGGGAAAGGGAAATCCATGAGAAGCGGTTCAACATGCACAAGGTGCATTGCAGCATAGGGGTATCATTGGGCAGGTACAGAGTGGAAGAGCAGGGTTTGGGTTAGGGGACAGTTGGAAAGCGTGGGGTAAACTGAGAGCGTGGGGTAAACTGAAAGCGTGGGGTAAGGGTATTAAACTGAGAGCGTGGGGTATTAAACTGAGAGCGTGGGGTAAACTGAATGTGTGGGGTAAACTGAAAGCGTGGGGTAAGGGTATTAAACTGAGAGCGTGGGGTAAACTGAAAGCGTGGGGTAAGGGTATTAAACTGAGAGCGTGGGGTAAACTGAAACTGAAAGCGTGGGGTAAACTGAGAGCGTGGGGTAAACTGAAACTGAAAGCGTGGGGTAAACTGAAACTGAGAGCGTGGGGTAAACTGAAACTGAAAGCGTGGGGTAAACTGAAGGCGTGGGGTAAATTGAAGGCGTGGGGTAAACTGAAAGCGTGGGGTAAGGGTATTAAACTGAGAGCGTGGGGTAAACTGAAAGCGTGGGGTAAATTGAAGGCGTGGGGTAAACTGAAAGCGTGGGGTAAACTGAAAGCGTGGGGTAAACTGAGAGCGTGGGGTAAACTGAAGGCGTGGGGTAAGGGTATTAAACTGAGAGCGTGGGGTAAAATGAAACTGAAAGCGTGGGGTAAGGGTATTAAACTGAGAGCGTGGGGTAAAATGAAACTGAAAGCGTGGGGTAAAGTGAAAGCGTGGGGTAAACTGAAAGCGTGGGGTAAACTGAAAGCGTGGGGTAAACTGAGAGCGTGGGGTAAACTGAAGGCGTGGGGTAAGGGTATTAAACTGAGAGCGTGGGGTAAACTGAAAGCGTGGGGTAAGGGTTTTAAACTGAGAGCGTGGGGTAAACTGAAGGCGTGGGGTAAACTGAGAGCGTGGGGTAAACTGAAACTGAAAGCGTGGGGTAAACTGAAGGCGTGGGGTAAGGGTATTAAACTGAGAGCGTGGGGTAAACTGAAAGCGTGGGGTAAACTGAAGGCGTGGGGTAAACTGAAAGCGTGGGGTAAACTGAGAGCGTGGGGTAAATTGAAACTGAAGGCGTGGGGTAAACTGAAACTGAAGGCGTGGGGTAAACTGAAAGCGTGGGGTAAACTGAGAGCGTGGG
>NC_045170.1:6625378-6627878 GCF_900700415.2 Clupea harengus | reverse complement strand
AATGCATCATCATACCAGCTGCCCTTGGAAGAGACTGTGGTTTCTCTGTGTGTGTGTGTGTGTGTGTGTGTGTGATCTGCTTTTTCTGACATCATTTTTCAGTTGCAGCCATCAAGCTCAATGTAGGAAGACCTTCATTCTACAGCCTCATCATGTACAGTGTGTGTGTGTGTGTGTGTGTGTGTGTGTGTCAGAATAATTGGGAAGACACTTTCATTTTACATTCAATCAATGTTTTTGGTTCGTGAGTGAGCCTTTGTGTGAGTGACCTCATAAGGGTAGAGCTCTCTGTGTGAACGTAGAGAAACCAGCTATTGACGTAAACAAAAGTGTCTGAGAGTGCCTGGAGCACGGGACAGTGGGACACACATGTGTGTGTGTGTCATGTGGTGGCTGTGTGTGATGTGTGTGTATGGGCGTGGTTGAGATTTGGAGGTTGGTGTGCATGGTGGGATGTGATGTTGTGTGTGAATGTAATATGCCACTGAAGGAGCCAGGAATGGGAACTGAACTGGGACAGGGTAGGCCTTCACTGTGGGTCAGAGTGAGTGTGTTTGTGTCTGTGTGTGTGTGTGCGGCTCTTTGTGAGCCCAGTTATCTTTTTCTCAAGCTTTTCTTTACTCTACTCAGCACCCCCACCATCACCTCTCCCATGTTCCACACACACACACGCACACGCACCCACACGCACACGCACACGCACACACACACACACACACACACGCCTGGAGCACAGGACAGTGGGACATACACACACACACACACACACACACACACGCATGGTGTGTTTACACTATGGTAGTTTAATGGACTGCTCCATTCAAGACCCTGTAGACCCGGGTTCGAGTCCGGGTGGGGTGACCACGCTCTCCCTTCGCTACAGGCTCTCATCTTGCCATAGTTTTGAGTTCATAAACGTAGGTACTTTTTTTATTTTAGATCACTCAGTCGCAGCTAGCTAACCTGCTAGCAACGAACCCAATGCTAGCATAGTTAGGTTAGCATCCACGGATCTGAAATTATAGCATAGCTAGGTTAGCATCCACGGATCTGAAATGCACATTGAAAGGAAAAATAAACGTTGATCAGATAGCGGGCTCATTGAAGCAAATCTGTGTTTCTTATTCGCTAGTTGATGATGTGCTCCAACAGTAACCCAACCCTGGCTTTAGACTCTTATTAAAGGAATGAAACTCCTACCTTAAGCCCACCTTACAATGAAAATTGAACTCTCGTGGTCTCTGTTGCTTCAAACCTTTCTCAAAACTCCATATCAATTCTTTATTCTTTAAGTCTGAATACTCGTTAGAACAAATCCTGTGATTAGAGCCAATGTTATGATGTTCCTCAGGTATGTCTTTAAACATCTCAAGCAGCTGAATGGCCTTTCTGCCGAAGCAGTTGAGACAGGCATCGTAAGTAGAACTTTAATAGTATTGCGAATGTTTGGGGACATGTCCACTGTCACTCTTAGGACGGTGAATGTTTGGGGACATGTCCACTGTCTCTCTTAGGATGGTGAATGTTTGGGGACATGTCCACTGTATGGATGGTGAATGTTTGGGGACATGTCCACTGTCACTTAGAATAGTGAATGTTTGGGGACATGTCCACTGTCTCTTAGGACGGTGAATGTTTGGGGACATGTCCACTGTCACTCTTAGGACGGTGAATGTTTGGGGACATGTCCACTGTCACTCTTAGGACGGTGAATGTTTGGGGACATGTCCACTGTCTCTCTTAGGACGGTGAATGTTTGGGGACATGTCCACTGTCACTCTTAGGACGGTGAATGTTTGGGGACATGTCCACTGTATGGATGGTGAATGTTTGGGGACATGTCCACTGTCTCTTAGGATGGTGAATGTTAGGGGACATGTCCACTGTATGGATGGTGAATGTTTGGGGACATGTCCACTGTATGGATGGTGAATGTTTGGGGACATGTCCACTGTATGGATGGTGAATGTTTGGGGACATGTCCACTGTAGGATGGTGAATGTTTGGGGACATGTCCACTGTCACTCTTAGAACGGTAAATGTTTGGGGACATGTCCACTGTCACTCTTAGGACGGTGAATGTTTGGGGACATGTCCACTGTTAGGATGGTGAATGTTTGGGGACATGTCCACTGTCTCTTAGGACGGTGAATGTTTGGGGACATGTCCACTGTCTCTTAGGATGGTGAATGTTAGGGGACATGTCCACTGTCTCTTAGGATGGTGAATGTTTGGGGACATGTCCACTGTCACTCGGTGGACGGTGTAGATCAGAATCAGTTCCCTGCTGCATCGTTGCACCATCTTGAGTTCAAATTGACCACGCGTTCGCTTGTACTGGTTTCACTAATTCAATTTGAAACTTTCCCATACCCTACTCACACATTTCCTCCCCGAACTTATCTGACTTCTTTACCTGATAATAACTTCCATTAGTTATCGTCCTGGCACGCTATATCGCCATCTTAAGGTTGTCGGCTAAATGTTTTTTTCTTATTTT
>NC_045170.1:6597878-6602878 GCF_900700415.2 Clupea harengus | reverse complement strand
TGTGTGCTCACAATAATAGATCGGAGTTATCACCAGCCCTTAGTACACACACACACACACATACACACACACACAGACACACATTCACACACACATATATATACACACAAACACACACACACACCTGACACATACACACATACATACAGACACACAAACACACACACATACAGAGGCTAACTGCCTGTATACACACACAAAAATGTAAGCCCTTATACACACACACACACATTGAACTAAAATCAACCCGACACAAATTTCACAGTCTTACATTGGCATGGTTTAAATAGAATAATCTACTCGCAGCTATTTCTGATCATTCCTAATTAAGACCTCCGAAGAAAAGAAGAAAAAAAACAGCAACCCTGTGTTTAACCAGCACCCATTGTCAACGCAGTTAATTAATACCCTGAAGGATTCCATTATCCTAAATAAATAAATTAATAAACTAGCATCTCAATGACCCCACTGAGATCCTCCTTAAATCAAAGCCCAATTTAGATGGGGATCTTATTTGAACATAAAAGAGAGGCGAGATCCCAGAGCATTAGCTGAAAAGAAAGACTAATTTATACCTTTTGGAGAGAGAAAAAAAACACAACACAGGGAAACAAGAGAGACAGAGGGAGAAATAAAGAGACGGAGAAAGAAAAGAGAAACTCGTCCACATTATCTTGTTCCAATTCATTAGTTTTCAGCTGAATACAAGGGAAGCCTTATCAGCTCAATAGACTTCAATGTCGATGAATTTCTACGACATTGAAATGCTAATGAAAGGCACTTAGGTGCAGTAATTAGTGTATGTGATGGCTGGCTTTAATGTTTTAATATGATTTAATTACTCGTGGGTGCTTGACCAACACACACACACTCCACGTGGACAATGGGCACAGGAAGGATGGCCTGTCTTACATGTGAAAGGGTCTGACTTATGGTACGCCCCGCAAGATACCATCTAAGGTGGAGGTGTTTCAGAGTGCATGTGTACACACACACACACACACACACACACACAGACACACAGGACACACACTCACAGGACACACATAAGAATTCTGAAAATACAAATACAAAATGTATATTATACATACAGATAACATTTGTGTCTATATGTGTGTATATATGTGTGTGTGTGTGTGTGTGTGTGTGTGTGTGTGTGTGTGTGTGTGTGTGTTGAGCCCCCTGGAACACACTGTTGCAATATATCATTTCTATGCCACGTAAAACACACATTTGAAATGTAGCATATGGTATCTATATTCTTACTGTCATCTTGTCGCATTCCTACACTAGAGCCCTTCTTACTGTATGCTTTGTGGTGTCAACAACTAGTATGGGCCGACCATACAGTCTGGCATTTTTTAAATCTCTATTAAGTATGACTGTGTTGTGAATAATAAATGAATTCACCTCTGATATTTGCATTTGCAGCATTACTGTATTGTAAAAACAATTAGGTTCCAGCTGGCCTAGTCAGAGGACAGGACATTCCACTCATCAAACCTGGTCAGTCAGTCAGCAGAATGACAATATTAAATCAGGCCATTTGGGGTAAACATTTTTGAGATTGTAGCGTGTGTGTGTATTAAATAGAAGCCAGTTTGTGTCAAATTAATTCAAGATTTGCCCCAGCCAGGAGAGAGAAATGTGTGTGTGTGTGTGTGTGTGTGGAGATGAGTACAGCGGAGAAGCGCCAGCGACGGGGACCGAGAGCTGCTGTCACCTCTTCCACTTCAGGCGTGGCGATAAGGGCCACTTTCCCTTGATTTGTGACCTCCGAACAAATACCGGCTGGGGAACGACAGTGAGCCACGCTTAACGTTATCTTCACTGGGGTCATTATACTATCAAAATAAATCATGTTGCTGGCGGGAAAGGGGCAAAACAAACACTTCACTTGTCTGGGAGATCGTGCTTTCACAATAAGCTGGGACTCGGTCAAACAAAAGATAAGCTCACTATGCCATAACCAACGACATCTGCAGCTGGGTGGCTTCCGCGACATGGCTACTCGTTCGTGCACACGTTAGAAACGTCCCCCGCCTGTGGAATGTTATGAATGTGCCCCATCCGCCAGACACAGAAAGGTAGGTGTCGATCGAATAGCCGTACAACAGGCAGGCAGTTAGAAATGCACAGGTTGACGTCTTCCAATTGTAACGGACTAACCTTGCTATAAAAAAAATGAAAAAAAAAAAACCGTGGTGTAATTAGTCTAAATCAGTGTCAGGGAGAGGCTGGCTGTGGGCGCAGCGCCGGACGGACTGCCCACAGACCCGGGCAGCACCCCTGTCATATCCCGTGTGGGGCGGAGGTGTGAAAGCGCCGCCACTGTTTACTCTTCGCATTCCTCTGCCCGGAGTCGGGACTCGGGATCAGATACTAGACATTCATCAGCCCGCGGAAACTGCTTCCCCGCGGAAAATTTACGACCGTGTGTACTCGTGAGATATTGCATTTTTAGAGCACTTGGGCCACTGACAGCAATAAAACTCCACAACCAGAGGGAAAGGGAGAGAGAGAGAGAGAGAGGGAATGAGAGAGAGGCGCGGGGCAGAGGTTGCTGATTGAGTTGTTTGTAAGTGGTTCGGTTCTTAGTTTAACAAGTTGTCTCCTAAAAGTAGGTACTGGACAAGCTCCAGTCATGTGCTCACACTGTACTGCTTAACACAATGAACTAAATACAACACGGGCTCTTGTCATTGAACTCAAACATATATGAATGTGATTCATGTTTACTTCTTGTCATTAACATCTAAATATGACCTGAGCGTAAACAAATAAAAATCAATAATTAAACTTCAGGCAATCGGGCTGACACACAACGAGCCAGCTGAATTAAGGAAACAAAGTTAAGGTAACGTACACTGAGCGCTCCGGCGATGCTGCCAGTCCCGCTGAGCCAGTCCGCTGAAGCATGCTTTGAGAGCCTTCTCTTGCAACATACAGGACGACGGACTCGACGTGTAGAAATCCAGCATTTGCCCTGGACTCACGGCGAGAACGTCCATGCAGTCGAACATGATGTCCCTTCCCGACAGCGTGCAAAATAGGTGTTTTTTTTCCGTTTAGTTCTGGAGCGGGATCGCATAGAAAAGTGCACACAACTCCATTAAACTCTGTCCCGTATTTGGCACATACAATCTTCTTTCCAGACAGGATTCATAAATTGCGACAGACAAGAATATTAAAGGCTTGTAATTGATCCAAATGATCATTTGCCATTTTCTACGTAGTCCCGACGGAGCGACAAAAGGGTTCCTGCGATTCCCCGCCGTAATGTTCCGCCGTGTTTATCTCGTAATGTTTTGCTTAGCCCGTCCCGTCCGGTTAACGACATAAGCGAGAGACTGTCTTCGATCAACCCCGGCGGATTGAAATATTTTTTATAAATAACACAGATCGCGCTTTAAAACCACTTCTTCCCTCCGATGACGAATGGGTTATCCTGCCTCTATGCAGCTCATTTCCTACTAGTTTTGTCACAGAGAATGAAAGATTGAATTGCCTAATATATGCGAGTGAACTTTCCATGAACCCTTCCGAGGCTGCTAACCTTCAAATGACCCAACCAGTCTGACATCACCAAGTCCCAGGATTCTCGCCGAGCTTATAAACCCACCAGCAGCTCCGCGGCGCGAGCAGGCTGAAACAAGAAACGCAGCCGAGCGCACGCTGTTTCTTTCCTCGAAAGAAAACGACAGTCGGATTTATTTTTCTATCTCTCATAACTTAAATAAATCGTCTTGTGGTAGATTTTTTTCCTCAGTTCTTTGTAAAGACTTTAGGCACAAACATTTCCATATTTGCATACTGTCTTACCACCTCATTTTTACTTGTTGGTTTTTTGACAATAATGTAAAAGTTTAAAAAACATTCAAATGTAACATATATAAACCGAGTTGGTATGAAGTGAAGCCACACGGGTACAAAACCAATCCCTCTCCGATGATCTTGGGCTGTGTTCGCACGTAGCCCGTGTTTCCTGGGCGTTCGAACTTGAAGTGCGAAACGAGTTGGAAATATATAGACACATCGAAAACTGCTGTCGATACTAGTAGGCCATTATTTTTGCCTTGTTTGACGGTTCATTTCGAGCGCTCACGCCGTGATGTACGAGTGTCATTTGTCCCGTGATATTTTCAGTTACTTTGTGCCAATTACCGAGCAGGCTGTAATAGAAAATAGTGAGCTGCCATTTATTATGTATAATGCAATTTGAGCCCATGAGAGTTATGGATGACTCTATTTATTCTTGTGTGATGGGCTATTCACATTACGTACCGCGAAAGACAGGAAAACATTTCTACTTGCGTAGTAATTGAATTTAAGGAAGCTTGTAACATTACTAAAAGGGCTTTAACATACTCTGTTCTTCACCTGCATGTCATTTTATTTACGAGCTAAATATTTACCGTTAGATCATGATTGAGTCATGGTTGAACATTATGTAGCATTGAAAATGCACTTAGAGGATAAACAGATAAACAAATGGATAACATGTTATATTTTAAAAGGAACAAACATTGTTAAATAAACCTATAGTGGGAGCAAACGACGTAAGGCAGAATTCTGACAGCTTAGTTTAAAATACTGTATGAGATTGTGGTGGAGTGTGTGTTTGAGTGATTGAGTGTGTGTACACAGTTGTGTGTGTGAGTGTGTGTTTGAGTGACTGAGTGTGTACACGGTTGTGTGTGAGTGTGTGTTTGAGTGACTGAGTGTGTCTAGTCTCTCCTCCTTCTGCCTGGCTGGCCATTTTTCATCTCTCTCTTTCCCTTCTCACTCTACTTCATCTCTCTCTCTCTCTCTCTCTCTCTCTCTCTCTCTCTCTCTCTCTCTTTCCTTCTCTCTCCCCTCACCCTAGCCTTCTCACTCTCAACCCCACCCTCTCTCTTCCTTCTTTCTCTCTTTCTCCTCTTTTACTGACTCTCTCTCCCCATCCCTCCCTCTCGCTCCCAATCTCTCTCTCTCCCCCATCCCTCCCCATCTCTCTCTCC
>NC_045170.1:6563589-6568589 GCF_900700415.2 Clupea harengus | reverse complement strand
TTTCAGTCCTGCTCCCAACCGCTCCAGGAAGATCCTATCCCGCTCCTAGCCGCTCCTGCACACTATGGAATATTTTCCCTGCGTCTTTCCTGTTTTGGGCGGCTCATGCCTGTGAAATCCTACGGGAGGACGTTTACAGGGCCTGGATTTGACACAGGATGGACTTTTCAGTCCTGCTCGTGCCCATTCCCATGACAATGCCCAAGGGTTGTTTCCTGTTCAAGTCTACTTCAATTTCATGTTATACATATATTTAGATTTTGCTCCCACACACACATCGGTTTCTTCCTGCCTGCACTTGTTCTCCGCAGGCCTGCGCAGCGCGGCTCCAGTGCGCCTCTCCAGTGCGGCTCTGCAGTGCGCCTCTCCAGTGTGCGGCTGCAGTGCGGCTGCAGTGCGGCTCCAGTGCGCCTCTGCAGTGCGGCTTGAGGCTCTTAAAACCCTCTTCTCGGCTCCGTCAAGACTGTGTTTGATGTAATAATACAGAACTCTAGAATTGTGCCTTGCTACGAGGCGGAGAAACTGAGAAATTCAGACTTTTTCAAAATGGCTTCCAGTGATTTTACACGCTTTCACATCTATCATACTTAACTATTTGTCTTGTAAATGACAATTACAATCTCTCCATCTGAAGGCATTCTGCAGCAGACCTCAAAGTCCACAGCGACATGTTCTTAATTCCAGAGTGAGGTGTTTAAGACTGTCGTTTCATACACACACAAACACACACACACACACTCACATATCAAAGCACAACACTCTCTCTCTGCTCAGAAAGGTATTCTTCTCTTTGTTGAGAATGTTCATCTGCAGATATTGTGACTGCACAGAGTGTTGCTCAATGCATTATTTGAATAAACCAGCAGAAGAGATCCTTTTCATCAGATGCATTTAATCATATATTAAAGGACGAGGTCCCTTTGAGATCATTTCCCACATCAACCGCGGCTTAGAGACCAAAGAGGCAGATTTGTCATATGTATCTAATTTCAATAGACAAGTTTTCGCCCTTCAAAAAACATTCCAACAAAAGCCTTGATGGATTAGCCGTCGCCGCCGCGCATTGAAAACGTGAGCCGCGCTGAGCGAGTGAGCCAAACGCGAGCGAGCGGCAACAGGCTCCGCTCCGTCACCATGGCGAAGCGCTTTGAAGGTGCCAGAGTGTGCAGAAACGGGAGCGGGAGGACGATTCGGTCCCGTCCACTTCTATTAGGAGACAAAAGGCACATTAAGCAACGGCGATTAGCATCTCACAGCGACTAGCAGCGAGGAGGAGAATCACACACAGAAGCACGGGGATCTGGAAAACATCTGCAAGAGAGAACGAGCCACTTAACCACTGCACGCAGAGGTCACGAGGCTGTCGCCGCTTTCTCTCTCCACACACACACACACACACACACACACACACACACACTCTCCCTCCTCCCTCTCCACTCCACTCTTTCATGTGCATTCTTTCTTTAATATGCCAGTAGCTAACAATGAGAGCCCAAACCCCCAGGAATAGCGCACCATCTCACTGCCAAGGCAAACAGAGGCAGCGGGAAACAGATTAGCATAATGCTACAGAGAAGAGAGGAGAAGAGCGGCGATTCATCAAATAAACAGAGGATGCCATGCCGTACACACACACACACACACACACACACACACACACACACACACACACGGATGCCATGCCGTATTGTGTTCCACAAGCCCAACAACACAGCAGCACTCCACAACCACATTGGGCAAGAGAGAAAAGCGGTGGAAGGCCCGCGGTACTGTATCGCCAAGATAAACCCCTAAAAATAAGCGCCCAAGTAGGCCTATTCTGGACATTAAGTGTGCCACTTTACAGTTCAGGCGTAATCTGGTATATGTAAGCAGCAGGATCCACTGTCTCCATTGCAGGGGAAAGCAGCATGAAAAAGAGCATTAAAGCACTCCATTTAAATAACCTTCAAAACTCTTTGTGCAGAGCTTTGCCTGTGCTAACTGGAGACATGTTCTTTTCATGTGTATAGAATCGGAGTCTGTGTCTGGTCCCGATGTGGCCCTGATCTGGCCCTGATGTGGCCCTGATGTGGTGTTGGTCTGCTCCTGTTTGGGCCGACTTTTGTAGCTTGTGATGGTGGTTCAGCTCCCCGCAGCAGCAGTGCTGGCACACACACACACACACACACACACACACACACTCCTGAGGTGAACGCCAGGGAGGGAATGGCGCCCGGGGCTTTGTGTGCTCGGCAGCGGCAAGTTGGGTTTTATTTAGAGATGATCAGAGGCAAAAAGATTCATGATAATTATTATTAGCTGCAACTGTGAGAACACAGACTTGATAGAGCTGATGATTAATCCACAAGGTGCTCAAATTATGGAGGAGGGGGAAGGAATGAGAGAGAGAGAGAGAGAGACAGAGAGAGAGAGAGAGAGAGGGGGAGACAGAGAGAGAGAGAGAGAGACAGAGAGAGAGAGAGACATAGAGAGAGGGGGAGACAGAGAGAGAGAGGGGGAGACAGAGAGAGAGAGAGAGAGAGAAAGAGAGAGAGGGGGAGACAGAGAGAGAAAGATATGAGTGTAATAGAGAGACACACAGGAAGAGCTGACATTGAGATACAAGGGAGAATGAGAGAGCAAGAGAAACAGAAAGAGCGAGAGAAACAGAGAGAGAGTGAGATAGAGAGAATGAGAGGAAGAGCGAGAGAGGGGGAGAAGAGAGATTGTGGGGGAGAGGGAGAAAGTGAGGGAGAGAAAGTAGAAGAGAGGGAGAGAGTGTGTGTGAGAGAGAAGGAGAGAGTGTGTGTGAGAGAGGGAGCACTTGGTGTGTGTGTGCGATATGGAAATCAGAGAAGCTGATCAAAGCGCTCCTCTCCTGGATGAGTGCTTCATCCTTTTCTCCAAGGACCCACCGCCTGCCAAACACACCGCCGCCTAATACAGATGTTTCAGCAGTCATGCCCACTGCACACACACATTACCATTACACACACACACACACACACACCACACACACACACACACACACACACACACTCTCATATCAAAGTACAACACTCTCACTCTCTCTCTCTCACACACACAAAGTCTCACATATGTTTCAGCACTCATGCCCACTGCGCACACACACACACACACAGACACTCACATATCGAAAGGAAGCACAACTCTCTGTCTTTCCCTCTCTCTCTCTCACTCTCTCTCTCTCTCTCTCTCTCTCTCACACACACACACACACACACACACACACACATAAACACACTCTCCTTTACAATACCATCTCTTCTGACTGGGGTACTCTCACATCTCAGCTGTCAGCACACTGTTCATATCTTTACTAATGAGAACACAGCACACACCAGTGCAGAACAACACGTTTGGGTGTGTGTGTGCGCGTCTGCATTTGTGTGTGTCAACATTTCATCTCAGCACTTTATTTAGCACAGCCGTGCACAAGCTGAGACTTAACGAAAACACTCGACATCACTCCGCATTACAGAGGAAGTGATGTCGTGATTGCCCTTACTCACATGCTGTGTTAACATGTATTCATTTATCAAGCGCTTTTATCCAAAGCGACCGACACAACAGGTGAGGTATAAATGCTCTCAGTGTGTGTGTGTGTGTGTGTGTGCTCCCTGGGAATGAAAGCTATGGGCTAGCTGATTAGCGTGGCACTCTGTCTCCTGAGGACTGAATAGCTTCCCTTAGCCAAGCACAGCGCTAACTGCACAGGGCTAACTGCACAGGGCTAACTGCACAGGGCTAACGGCACAGGGCTAACTGCACAGGGCTAACGGCACAGGGCTAACTGCACAGGGCTAACTGCATAGGGCTAACTGCAATGGCGCTAACTGCACTCACAAGCACAGGGCTAACAGCACAGGGCTAACTGCACAGGGCTAACTGCACAGCGCTAACTGCACAGGGCTAACTGCACAGGGCTAACTGCACAGCGCTAACTGCACAGGGCTAACTGCGCAGGGCTAACTGCATAGGGCTAACTGCAATGGCGCTAACTGCATAGGGCTAACTGCATAGGGCTAACTGCAATGGCGCTAACTGCACTCACAAGCACAGGGCTAACAGCACAGGGCTAACTGCACAGGGCTAACTGCACAGGGCTAAGTGCACGACGCTAAATGCAGGGCGCTAACTGAACGGCGCTAAATGCAGGTCACTAACGGTGCAAACGCATGACAGTGACGCGATACGCTTCCATCGCTTTGAGTGGGCGTGTTGTAGCGTGTGGAAATAGCATAACAGACTGGACTAGTGAGCTAGTTAGCAATCTGATTGGCCGCTGCCGGGAAAAATCGCTCCTCATTTGCATAGGATTCAACTTTTTCCAACTTTTATCAGTCGCGTCGCCCAAAACGGTGGTCTACGTCACAATGGATTGGCTCCCGTTGAAATGCATGGGATTTAGAATATCGCGTCGCTCGTAACGGTGTCATGGGTTTGCACCGTTACTGCACAGGGCTAACTGCACAGGGCTAACTGCACAGGGCTAACTGCACTCACAAGCACAGGGTTAACTGCATAGGGCTAACTGCACAGGGCTAACTGCACGGGGCTAACTGCACGGGGCTAACTGCACAGGGCTAACTGCACGGCGCTAACTGCACGGGGCTAACTGCACAGGGCTAATGCACGGGGCTAACTGCACGGGGCTAACTGCACAGGGCTAACTGCACGGCGCTAACTGCACAGGGCTAACTGCTCTGTGATTGGCCTGACTGGGCAATAGGGTACAAAGTGAACTAGTGCTACTTTGGATTAATGTATGGACCCCCCCCACCACCACCAAACACACACACACACACACACACACACACACACACACACACAGACACACACACCCACCATCCCCACTGGGAAATATCATGACATGTCCATACACTTGTCCCTCCCACACACCCCCTCAACACACACACTCCCTATTCTCACACACACACACTCATACTCTCACTCTCTTGCTCTCTCTCTCACACACACACACACACCACACACAC
>NC_045170.1:6543589-6551089 GCF_900700415.2 Clupea harengus | reverse complement strand
ATGACATCACACAAAAGGATCAGTTCTGATCAATTCTTTTCAGTTGAATGCATCCCTGGATATGCCACCGAAAGGCCTCACTAAGAGTGCTGTACCTGGAAATGTACTGAAGGATGTTGATAAAAGCAAAAATGAAACTTTCATTGACAGTTTGCACTGTAGAGAGACACATGTGTCCCTCATGTGTTCCGTCCTTCATCTGTCCCTAACCCTCATGTACCCCTCATGTGTCCCTCATGTGTTCCGTCCTTCATCTGTCCCTAACCCTCATGTACCCCTCATGTACCCCTCATGTACCCCTCATGTACCCCTCATGTGTCCCTCATATGTCCCTCATGTGTCCCTCATGAGCCTCATGTCGCTCAAAAGAAGAAAAAGAAGTTCGAGGAGAGGAAGAAGAAGACAAAGAAGAAGAAGAAGAAGGAGAAGAAGAAGGATAAGAGGAAGAAGAAGATGGAGGAGAGGAAGAACAAGAAGAAGACCAAGACGAAGAAGAAGAATCAGTTGCAGTTGGTTTACTCAAGATTCCAGGTCTAGCAAAGAGAGGAAGAAGAACAGCAGCAGTTAGCGAGAAGAACAGCAGTTTGCTTCAGAGGAACAGCAGTGAGTAAACAGCAGTTTGCTTCAGAGGAACGGAAGTTTACTTCAGAGGAACGGCAGTTTGCTCAGAGGAACAGCAGCAGTTTGCTTGAGAGGAACAGCAGTTTGCTTGAGAGGAACAGCAGTTTGCTTGAGAGGAACAGCAGTGAGTAAACAGCAGTTTGTTTGAGAGGAACGGCAGTTTGCTTCAGAGGAACAGCAGTTTGTTTGAGAGGAACAGCAGTTTGCTTCAGAGGAACAGCAGTTTGTTTGAGAGGAACAGCAGTTTGCTTCAGAGGAACAGCAGTTTGCTTCAGAGGAACAGCACAGAGTAGACAGCAGTTTGCCATTAGTTAGCCATTAGGTTCCAATACAGAATGAGAAGTAATTGGTTCTGATTCTGTGTCTTTTTCTACTCACACACTCCCACAAATGTTGGCATAAACGACCCTCCCCCTGTGTGTGTGTGTGTGTGTGTGTGTGTGTGTGTGTGTGTTTGTGTGTGTATGTGTGTATAACAGATAGATCTGATCCTTCAGGACTCAAAGTGTGGTGAAACCTGAAGGGACTGCACTATTGTGAGCTTGTGTGTGTGTCTGTGTGTGTGTGTGTGTGTGTGTGTGTGTGTGTGTGTGTGTGTGTGTGTGTGTGTGTTAGTGTGTGTGTGTGTGTGTGTGTGTGTGTGTGTGTGTGTGAGCCAGGCTTTGCTGCATAATCATCTATCTCCCCTGAACTGCTCATATTTATGTTGGGTTAATATTCCCCCTCAGACAACTGCCCCATTCTATTGCCCTGATTACCCCCATCCCTCAGTCATGCCCTGGCTGCCAGGAAGTCCAAACATTAGCAATGCCACGTAGGAGGGGGAGGATGGATAGCATCCATCTTTTAGTACCGGTGCGGAGGACAGGACAAAAACCAACCTGAAAGATATAGAGAGATGATGGAGGGGGGAGGGGGGGGGGTGATGGAGGAGGGAGGGGAGAGACAGACAGAGAGAAAGACTGGAAGATGGAGATAGAGATAGAGCTTGAGAGAAAGCGAGAGAACAAAGAGAGAACAAAGAATAGAATTAGGAATGATGAAAGGCAGAGTTAGAAAGATAAAGAGATAAAGGGGGGGGGAAGAGAGAAAGAAAGAGTAGAATGAGGAATGTAGAAAGGTAGAGTTAGAGAGAGAGAAAGAAAGAGTAGAATGAGGAATGAAGAAAGGTAGAGTTAGAGAGAGAGAAAGAAAGAGTAGAATGAGGAATGTAGAAAGGTAGAGTTAGAGAGAGAGAAAGAAAGAGTAGAATGAGGAATGAAGAAAGGTAGAGTTAGAGAGAGAAAGAAAGAGTAGAATGAGGAATGAAGAAAGGTAGAGTTAGAGAGAGAAAGAAAGAGTAGAATGAGGAATGAAGAAAGGTAGAGTTAGAGAGAGAGAAAGAAAGAGTAGAATGAGGAATGAAGAAAGGTAGAGTTAGAGAGAGAGAAAGAAAGAGTAGAATGAGGAATGTAGAAAGGTAGAGTTAGAGAGAGAAAGAGAGAAAGAAAGAGTAGAATGAGGAATGAAGAAAGGTAGAGTTAGAGAGAGAAAGAGAGAAAGAAAGAGTAGAATGAGGAATGAAGAAAGGTAGAGTTAGAGAGAGAGAGGGGCAGAGAAAGGGAGGAGGGAGGGGGAGTGATAGAGGAGAAGGTCTCAAAGACAGATGAACATTCTGCCATTCAGAAGGTTTAGTGGTTTGATTGGCTGAGAGTAGGAGAGAGAGAGAGAGAGAGAGAGAGAGAGGGAGGGTAGAGAAAGATAAAGAGAGAGAGAGAGAAAGAGAGAGATCAAAAAGACAGGGCTGGGTGAAAGGAAACAGAGAGAGAGAGAGGAAGAGAGAGAGTGTGAAAAAATAGGAGTGGAAAAAACAAAGGGATCGGAAGACAGAAGAAGATTCTGCAGTCCCCCCTCACACAGACACACACACACACACACACACACACACACACATATACACCTTCACACAGACACACATATACACACTCACACAGTCACACAGACACACATGTACACATGTACACACTCACACTCACACAGACACACACACACACACACACACACACACACACATATACACCTTCACACAGACACACATATACACACTCACACAGTCACACACACACACACACACATATACACCTTCACACACACACACACACACACACACACACACAGACACACATATACACACTCACACAGTCACACAGTCACACAGACACACACACACACACACACACACACACACATATACACCTTCACACAGACACACATATACACACTCACACAGTCACACAGACACACATGTACACACTCACACACACACACACACACACACACACACACACACACATTCACACAAACACACATATACACCTTCACACAAACACAGTACATCAGTACATCAGTACATCAGTTAACCTTTGATGCAAAATGCACTACAACCACCAAAACCCTTCATACTTCACCCAAAAGTGACTCATGCTGCCATAACTATAGCACTTGCTCTCTCCCATTAAACTACTTCATCACTCAATGTACAATGAACTAAAAAAAACAGACACCTTGAAGCATTTCAAGCAAAATGCATATGTTATGTGTTGCTGTATCCTTTATCTGATCCTACGCCATCACTAAGACTTAAGCCAAGGTGAACAACACATATACACACAAACACACACACACATGCAAACACACACTCGCACACACACACCGAATGGTGGTATGTTGGATATGCACATGTGTGTGCACATATGTGAGGGTACGTGTGTGTGGCTTTGGAAATAGAGTACAAGTCTGTGTGTGTGTGTGTGTGTGTGTGTGTGTGTGTGTGTGTTCTCTTCTGAACACCAGTAACTGACAACACCTGCACATGGTCACACTATTCTGCAGTGGCCTGACCTGCCACCTGCAAGCCCCCATTCAACCTGCAGCTGGGCCCAGCTGGGTCATCATTAATCTTCATACATACGAGGCCCACTGTCAATAATCTTCAGATATTAGACTACATATGAGGCCCACTGTCATTAATCTTCATACATACGAGGACCACTGTTATTAATCTTCAGTAATAGACTACATACGAGGTGCAGGGAGAGAGAGGGGGAGAGGGAGCGAGAGAGAGACAAAGACAGACAAAGCGAGGGGGGAGGAAGAGACGGGGGCGAGGGAGAGAGCGAGAAAGAGAGAGAGAGAGAGAGAGAGAGAGAGAGTGAGAGAGAGAAGGCTGTATTCCTAATGGGTTATAAGTCTCCAGCCTTCTATGCCACTCTCTGTAAACTCCTCTGTAACCATCTCTAGAGGCTTCTGTTTGTCAGAATTCTACACTAGAGCCCCAGTGTTCCATGTTGCCATGGTGTCATAGTCTCCGCACTTCCCCTGGGGTCACCGCACATGCTCAGACCTGGTGCATACCATAACAACACAGTCATGCTAATGGACATGCAATGGAGGCTGGGGCAGCATGGTTTGCTGTTGCAGCATGTTGCAGAGTACTTAGTGACATGACTTAGAGCACTGAGCTTAGTCTTAGGGTAATCATCATCGATTATTACTAAATGACATGACACATAGAAATGATTCACCCCCACCTGCCCCCGCCCCCCCCCCCCCCCACACACACACACCCCTTACCAGAGACACACAAACACAGGAAGTAGTACAGTATGTCCTGTTTCCTTGACACATCCTTCGTCTCCTGCCTATTAGAGAACATGGTGAGACTCTCAGTCTTTCTCTTTCACACACACACACACACACACACACACACAGACACACATACAGACACACACTTCAGCCTAATAGAGGAGATAATTGTGTATCCCCTCTCTGCATGAGTCATCCCGTGTTTGAGTGTGTTTGCCGTGTCCTCAATACGTCAGGAGAAGACAGCGCTCCACTGAAGAGTTCTGTGTGTGTGTGTGAGTGTGTGTTTGTGTGTGTGTTTGTGTGTGCGTGTGTGTGTGTGTGTCTGTGTGCGTCAGGAGAAGACAGCGCTCCACTGAAGAGTTCTGTGTGTGTGTGTGTGTGTGTGAGTGTGTGTGTGTGTGGGGGGGGGGGTTAGGGGGGGATTCAGTTGGAAAAAGCAGGAAATGTCCCTGCTATACCCAGCCAGTCTTCCTCAGAAAAAAAGAGAAATAAAACATGCTAGAGACTACTTTTTCTCTCTCTCTCTTTCTCCCCCTCTGTCTCTCTCTCTCTCTTGCTTTCCCTCTCTTCTGCCACGTCCCCTCTCACTCTCTCCTGCTTTTTAGTCTCTCTCTCCCTCCCTCTCTCTCTTTTGACCTGCGTTTCACTCCCTGGGCAGACCTGTATTAACAGTAACCAAATCTATACCTGCTTTGAAACTCTATTCTCCGTGGCCAGAAATGGGGCTCGTGAAACGCTCTTCCAAAACACACTTTAATCTCGCTGGAATGCCTCAAATTGCTTCCACATGTGGCCCAGCTCACATCAAAGTCCCCCCGCCGTCCCCCCCCCTGCCCCTGAGCACACACACACCAGCAGCCTCTCCCGACCAATCAGACGGGCCCGCCAGCCAGACTCATTGTGATGTCACAAACAGGTCGGAACGCGCTGGAATCGCTGGGAGGGACGAGAGGTCTACCCTGAGGAGGAGTGGGGCAGCTCATATGCTCAGTTTTCTTCCTGCAAGGGAAGGTGGGTCGGGTTTCTCGTCTGAGGTGGTGTCTGAGAAACCCCATGACAAGTTTAATTTGCTCTCTCTCTCTTTCCCTCTCTCTCTTTCCCTCTCTCTCTTTCTCTCTCTCTCTTTCCCTCTCTCTCTTTCCCTCTCTCTCTTTCCCTCTCTCTCTTTCTCTCTCTCTTCTCCCCCCCCCCCCCCCACACTCTCCCCTTTGCATTCTTCTGTGTGACACAAGGGGTCACAGACTTTAAACACACCTGCCTTGTTAAACTCACACACACACACACACACACACACGCGCGTACACACACACACACACACGTACACACACACACACACGTACACACACACACACACATTCAAACACCTCCAACATGCCCCCCAGTTCTCAAGGGGCTCAGGGGGTCTGATGTGTGTCAAGTGCACCTGAGACCTGTCAGCCTACTTAAGGGATGAACACATCTGGCCACACACACTAACACTCTCTATGGGTGTGAGATTAGGTGTGTGTGTGTGTGTGTGTGTGTGTGTGTGTGTGTGTGTGTGAGACACTAAAGTACTGAGATCACACGTGCTCAACTATCATTCATATTAAACTTGCAATAGAATTAAACTTGCATTAAATACTTGCAATAGAACTCACATACACATACACATGCATATGCATACGCATACACACACACGCGCGCACACGCACACACACACACACACACACACACACACACACCCGATGTCAGGAAGTGCTGATGTGCATTACAGTAACTTTCTGACTCCTGTTTGGACATGATGGCGTGAAAAGGAATGGTTCAGCACGCCCCCATGCAGTCGGAACATGATGGCGTGTGTGTGTGTGTGTGTGTGTGTGTGTGTGTGTGTGTGCATGTGTGTGTGTGTCTGTGTGTGTGTGTGGTTCAGCACGCCCCCCTGCAGCAGGAACATGATGGCGTGTGTGTGTGTGTGTGTGTGTGTGTGTGTGTGTGTGTGTGTGTGCGTGTGTCTGTGTGTCTGTGTGTGTGTGTGGTTCAGCACGCACCCCCCGGCAGCAGGAACATGATGGCTGAGTCTTTAATGGCGGTGCTGCTAATCTCTTCTCCATCCACATGGCCCTGTGATGGGCGTCCACCCAGGGTGGGTCACACACACGCAAGCGCACACACACACGCACACACACACGCACAAGCACACGCACACCCACACCCACACACACACACATGCACACACACACAAACACACACACACGCAAGCGCACGCACGCACACGCACACACACACACACACGCACACGCACACACACATGCACACATGCAAGCGCACACACACACACACACACACGCACGTGCACACACACGCAAGCACACACACGCACACACACATGCACACGCACACCCACACCCACACCCACACACACACACACACACACACGCGCGCGCACACACACACACACACATTTATCTGACATCCCCCATATGACTAATAGCAAATTTACCAATAACAGCAGTGTAATTGCTTAGCGTGGCCCTTCCCTGTGTTATTGATCCGATCGGTGCAGGTCTGCGGGTATTGACAGGTCCAGGGAGAGCAATGCTTCCCTCCCACCACCCCCCCCCCCCCACGCCCCCAGGCACCCCTCGGGGGGGGCGATCCATCTCCCTCGCCACTTCAGTGGGCAAACTGCAAGGGCTAATGGCCATTTAAATGGGACACAAATCATCATCGCCGACAGACCAAACCTTCAGAGGGGCACAACCTGCAGCAGCAGAGAGACCGCAAGTGTGTGTGTGAGGGAAAGTGTGTGTGTATGTGTGAGGGAGTGTGTGTGTGTGTGTGTGTGTGTGTGTGTGAGTGTGAGTGTGTGTGTGTGAGGGAGAGTGTGTGTGTGAGTGTGAGTGTGTGTGTGTGTGTGAGTGTGTGTGTGTGTGTGAGTGTGTGTATGTGTATGTGTATGTGTGAGTGTGGGTGTGTGTGTGAGTGTGAGTGTGTGTGTGAGTGTGAGTGTGTGTGTGTGTGAGTGTGTGTATGTGTGAGTGTGAGTGTGTGTGTGAGGCAGAGTGTGTGTGTGAGTGTGAGTGTGTATGTGTGAGTGTGAGTGTGTATGTGTGTGTGAGGGAGAGTGTGTGTGTGAGGGAGTGTGTGTGTGTGTGTGAGTGTGAGTGTGTGTCTGAGGCAGAGTGTGTGTGTGAGTGTGAGTGTGTGTGTGTATGTGTGAGTGTGAGTGTGTGTGTGTGTGTGAGGGAGTGTGTGTGTGTGTGAGTGTGA
>NC_045170.1:6531089-6533589 GCF_900700415.2 Clupea harengus | reverse complement strand
CGGAGAATTGAAACAGTTTTCTGCTTTGTGTTGTCAGTTTGCAGTGGCACAAAAGTGGAAACACAGCATTTGCATTGAAATGTATGAAGGAACGGGTTTCCTATTATTACTGCTGTATATGTAAATCATGGGCTATCAATAAGACAAAAATGCAACAACATCAAAGGTCCGGTATTTAGCAGAAGCTTCCATCCAACGCAGCTTTCAACAGTGTGTGTGTGTGTGTGTGTGTGTGTGTGTGACAGTCTGTCTGGCCCAGGAACTGAACCCAGGTCAGCTACGACACTTAGACAACAGCACTTACCACTGTACCCCTGTCACACGCTTTTCTTTTCTTTTGCAATGCAACACTAAACTATGCAAAAATGAGGACACAGCAACACATAACAAATGCATTTTGCAATGCTTCAAGGTGTCTGTGTTTTTTAGTTCATTGTACATTGAGTGATAAAGTACCGTAAATCCTCAAATAAAGACCGGGATTCAATTAGAGGCCGGGCTTCAGATAGTAGCCGGGGGCGTGGTCGATACGGACAAATAAAGGCCGGGCCCCGTAAACAAGCCGGGGGTAAAAACATCCGCTAAGAAAATCTTTTTCTTCTAAGTTAAATGATGGACTTCTTGCGGAATGATATGAAAGATTTGAATTAGAAGCACAAAACCCGTTGCCAATGACAGCGGTCATTAACTTTTCGAGGTGGTGCATATCAAGAAATTACAGACCTGCTAACGTTGGGGTGCCCCATTCAAATCAACGGAACTTTTTTTAACATTCTGAAGAGCCGTAAGAAATAAAGGCCTGCCCCTAATACAAGCCTGCCCCAAATACAGGCCGGTGCGCTGTGCAGCCTAAGTAAATAAAAGCCCCGGCCACTATTTGAGGATTTACGGTAGTTTATGGGAGAGAGCATGTGCTATAGTTATGGTAGCATGAGTCACTTTTGCATGAAGGGTTTTGGTGGTTGTAGTGCATTTTGCATCAACGGTTAACTGATGTGCTGAGC
Organism: Clupea harengus; assembly: GCF_900700415.2. Lineage (NCBI taxonomy): Eukaryota > Metazoa > Chordata > Actinopteri > Clupeiformes > Clupeidae > Clupea > Clupea harengus. Next base: position 6,532,585 of record NC_045170.1, on the reverse strand, counting down.
TGTGTGTCTGTAACACACACACACACACACACACACACACACACACACACACACACACACACACACACACACACACACCTCAAGACAAGACCAAGAGAAGAGTAGGGACGCAAACCTATGAGGTTACAGTATATGCATGTGTGTGTGTGTGTGTGTGTATTATAGACTGGTGCGGAACACTGCAGTGATTTTCCAGGAGAAAGAGGAGTGTGTTACAGGGGAGATGATGTTATACGCAGGAGCCTGTGCCACTGCTTGTGTGACTCACTCACTCCACACACACACAGCCAAGTTCCTCCACACACACACACACACACACACACACACACACACACACACACACACACTCACAGCCAGGTTCCTCCACACACACACAGCCAGGTTCCTCCACACACACACACACACACACACACACACTCACTCACTCACTCACTCACATAGCCAAGTTCCTCCACACACACACACACACACACACACACACACACACACACACACACACACACACACATACACACGCAGCCAAGTTTCTCCACTTTCTGTTTTAGAAATCCCTGCCAGTTCCTTAGGTTCTGTCAGTAACTGCTAGTTTATAAGGTCAGACAACACCACCCCTCTCTCTCACACACACACACACACACACACACACACACACACACACACACACACACACACACACACACACACACACACACACACACACACACTCACCCCTCTCTCTCGTGTCCTTTGATTTAGGACGCTTAGTTAAAGGTCAGCTCTTTAAAGGCAACTCATTTAAGAGGCAAACTTCTCGCATCAAGAGATGCCGGTCACGTTTACCATGAGCTGGAAAACATGAAACAAATCAGATAATATCCGCAGTTGTGTATTATTTTCTTATCTGTTTATTTATTTATCAGAGTGTTTTTTTTCCTCCTGTCAAAAGTCTGGCGCGGAATGAGAGCTCTAAAGACACACACAGACACACACACACACACACATACATACGCGCGCGCTTTTCAGCATTTCAAAGGCGGCAGAGCTTTCAAAGCCTATTCAGCGTGTCACCCCAAACAGGCTTGATCATCTGAGGGCCGCTAGAGAGGAGAGAAAAAAAGACATCAGTGGGGGACGGTGTATGTGTGTGTGAGTGTGTGTGTGTGTGTGTGTGAGAGAAAGAGAGTGTGTGAGAGAGAGTATGTGCATGAGTGTGTGTCTGTCTGTGAATTTTTGTATGTGTGAATGTGTGTGTGTGTGTGTGTGTGTGTGTGTGTGTGTGTGTGTCTGTGTGTGTGTGCCACATCAGAGGGTGTTGGCGCAGACAGACACGTGGAGCTCCATGTCTGATAACGATTCAGCTGGAGGCCAGAGCTACCAGACTGCAGACGATTTGGAATCAGCTTTGAGTAATATTAACACTTCAGGTGAGCCCCATTCAACTGATCTGGAATCAGCTTTGAGTAATATTAAGACTTCAGATGAGCCCCATTCAACACTGATCTGGAATTAGTGGGCTG
>NC_045170.1:6491089-6516089 GCF_900700415.2 Clupea harengus | reverse complement strand
TTGGTAATAAATTATAAGCGAGATAGAAGAGGGTGAGAAAGAGAGGGAGATAAGAAAGAAGAGGGAGAGGGAGAGGGAGAGAGAGAGGGAGAGAGGGAGAGAGGGAGAGAGGGAGAATGAGAGAGAGAGAGAGAGAGAGGGAGAGAGGGAGAATGAGAAAGAGAGAGAGAGAGGGAGAGGGAGAATGGGGAGGGAGAGAGGTAGAGAGGGAGAGGGAGAGGGAGAGAAAGAGAGAGGGAGAGGGAGAATGGGGAGGGAGAGAGGTAGAGGTAGAGAGGGAGAGGGAGAGAGAGAGGGAGAGAGGTAGAGAGGGAGAGGGAGAGGGAGAGAAATGAAATGATATGAAAAGGGAAGGGAACGAGCGACATCTCTTGTAGAGCTCTCAGATGAATAAATGCCTATTTAGCTTACTCGTGGAGAAGTTAATTCAGGAAAGTCAATACTTTTGCTCAGCAGTGCATTATGAAGATGTCTGACGGAGAGGGAAGTGCTTTGATACGAGCTGTGAGGACCACATGAAAGCGACCAATGAGAGGGAGGCCTCCTACGCCAACAGAAGTGCTGATAAAATTAACAACATTATTAATGTAGGCGCCACTCCAGGCTATTACATCTTCAAGGTTCAGCCTTTGATATAGTTCTCCCTCTCATTAATGTTGCATGGTGAGAATCCTAATCGCCACCTAATGTGCAACATCTTCATTATCGAACAGCACCAGCTCATACACACACACACACCCACACACACACACACACACACACACACTTACACACACACCTACACACACACACACACACACACACACACACACACACACCTACACACACACACACACACACACACACACACACACACACACACACACACACACACACACACACACACACACACACACACCTACACACACACACTGCACTGGCTTTTCCTACCAAATGAGGACGCAGTACCCGGGACTTCACAAAGAAGAAGATTTCAGAGACTGAACCCCCCCCCCCCCCCCCCCCCCCCCTTCTCTCTTCTCCGTACCAAGCCAATCCACACAAAAGGAGAGAAGGAGAAAAAAAAAAAGTCTCTTTATTAAATCTCACAAAACAACTCTGCGCAGAGATTCTTGCTACATTCTTACAAGTGTATTAATTAAAGGGGCTCACAAGTCAATTCACAGCGCATTAGCATACGCTAAAGCGGTTCCTGTGCATCTCCTCTGGTGGAAGGGAACATGATCAAAGGGGTTTCGCTAGCCAGCTGCGCCCCGCTCAGCGCTCCTCCGCAGTGGGCATGAAACGCATTGGAAATGAGCCTTCAAACGGAACAGCAGCGCCAGGCCTGGAGGGAGAGCCCAGCCAGCCTCGTGCCCGTCCAACACAGGTACCCCCCCCCCCCCCACCCCCCCACAAATGAAGCTGTTCCCAAAGTCAGCCAAGGGGGCGGGGGAAGAGAGGGGCAGTTTTGGGTGGGAGTAGCGGGGATTGAAGTACTGAGAGGGAGGAAAAGACAGATATATATATATATATATATATATATATATAGAGAGAGAGAGAGAGAGAGAGAGAGATGGTGGGGGGGGGAGAGACAGAGAGGGGGAGACAGAGAGAGAGGGACACAGAGAGGGAGAGACAGAGAGAGGGGGAGAGACAGAGAGTGAGAGAGAGAGGGAGAGAAAGAGAGAGAGAGAGGGGGAGAGACAGAGAGAGGGGGAGACGGAGAGAGAGAGAGGGGGAGAGACAGAGAGGGAGAGAGAGAGGGAGAGACAGAGGCACATCTTTGTTGTTGACGTCTTCTTTTCTCTGTGCAAAAGGAAAGCCTTAATCTTCCTCTCTGGCAGGCGTCACAGGCTTGTGTGTGTGATTGTTTTTGTTTTTCCCCTCGTCCACGGCCACAGCTACATGGGCTGCTTGCGTAGGCTCAGTGGAACTGATGTGTGATATACGTTTTCTTTCACCCTGTAGAGGAACTGATGTGTGATATACGTGTTATTTCACCCTGTTGTTGTACTGATGTGTGATATACGTGTTATTTCACCCTGTAGTTGAACTGATGTGTGATATACGTGTTATTTCACCCTGTAGTTGAACTGATGTGTGATATACGTGTTATTTCACCCTGTAGTTGTACTGATGTGTGATATACGTGTTATTTCACCCTGTAGTTGAACTGATGTGTGATATACGTGTTATTTTACCGTGTAGTTGAACTGATGTGTGATATACGTGTTATTTCACCCTGTAGTTGAACTGATGTGTGATATACGTGTTATTTCACCCTGTAGTTGTACTGATGTGTGATATACGTGTTATTTCACCCTGTGAGGTAAATCATCTGAATATGCAAAGGCACCAACTAAGGCGACGGAACCGGAACTATAGTATAAAACTATAGTGCACTGTAAGAGCAAAGGAATTACATTCCATACCAATGGTTTGAAATGTTATAAGTCCAGAATGGTATATGTACTGTTGCCACAGATTCATATTTCTGTAGCTTTTTTTTTGTCCATATGGCTTATTTCCATACCGTAGCTTAAGGGAACGTGGTGTCAAAAGAACGTTTGCCTCCCCCGCTGTGCTGAATCAATGCAGGGGCCATAGGCCACGTCTCGGAGCAGGCATGTCCGGTCACTAGCGCTACCTCCGGGGCCCCACACAGGACCCCAACCCCCCCCCCCCCCCCCGCCCTCGTCTGCACACCTTCATGACGCAGCTTAGTCAGCAGGGTTTAGTCAGGAACTGTGGGACGTCATAAACTGATTAAAAGTGTAAAAGGTGAAATATTTTTGTCCAAAGCGACCTACACTGACATCCGGCACTGACCAGGAGCGAAGCTAACCACTGTACCAGTGCTAACCACTGTACCAAACAGGGCATCAAGCACTGTGGGGTGGGGGTGTGGGGGTGTGGGGGCCTAGTAAGGGACTATTGACACAGACCCGTAGCAATGGTGCCGAATTTCATCACCACGGAATCCATACCAATAGTCACTTTGATTTCCAAAAGGTATCCACACTTACGTAAGGCATTCTCCTGCGGCTGTGGAGAGAACCCACCTGATCAAAAGCACAAAAATGCTTGTTTGCAGTCTCTATGCCTACATTAGTCTGCATCATCCATCATTCAAGATCATTCATTAAATCCCCATACAACAAGACATTATCGAAAAAAATGTGTGAGGTTACAGTTACATAGATTGGTTTAGCAAAATACTGATGCTTGGTCTACATCTTCACTAAGGAAATCTCTGCTTCAATGGAACCGATTCTTCACAAGAAAATAAATAAGTTACCAAGAGTTACATAACAGTAAATCATGAAATCAAGTCCCACAGAACTGCAGCTGAAAACCTTCACAACTAAATAAAACCGACAATCGCCACAGTTTACCATGAAGTTCTCGAAGCAGGCCAGCAGCCGCGAGACGATGTCCGTCCGAACACACCCCTACACACCCGCGGGCGTTTACATGACCCACTTTCCGGTGGACAGCGCTGCCGCCGAGACACGCGCGAGCACCTGCATGACAAAATCACCTTCACCGAACTCAAGGCAGTCCGAGACAAACACTGACATGATCTGTACTCAATAAGACGTTATCGCAAGCATTTGAGTCACATGGAAGAGGCAATATTTGGAGCTGACATAATACATATGTGCTTATATTGCCCACAGGATATTTGCACAGCACTGTGCACACTGTCGCCTAGTTCTATGTTATTGAGAGAGTGGTTTCTATCAAGCCAGACAAATCGAAGTTGATTTGTGTAGAAAACAACGAGAAACAAAACTCCAGACAGGCAAGAGACTGCTCACCCGTTTTAAAGGCGGTTTGACGCGAAAGCACAAGCAACTCACCTCCAGTTTCTTCCACATGTAGTCATGCTTGGAATTCCGCGGTGCCTGTCAGTTATCCGCCAACAAAAACACAGCTTGGAGTGTTGTCTACAGTCCTAGACTGTGTGTTTTCCCTGGCGACCGGTCAGGCTGACGCCACGCAGCGGGGTCTCTCCACTCTCCGACCTATCGGCTTCAGCCGGTAACCGGTGCGATGCTCGAGCCGAGCTCTCCAACCTCCGAGCCGCACGTCTCCGCGAGCAGGTGCGCAGGGTTGAACCGAGTCATGCAGCGCGTGGCGGTGTCATGATCCAAGGGCGCGTGAACATGTCACAGATGCTCGGAAATGGCAACCGGGGAGCGCTCGTGGAGACTTTCGGCAGAGACCGGGAATTGTACAGGGTTGTCTCCCTCTGCTTCGCAGAGATCTAAAGGTCCGCTGGTTCACACACCTCTCAGAGGCGCGCAATGGTGAGACTAGTCAGAGAGCGGGTTAAAGATCGTGTGTACTTGACAGCCTTCGGACAGGCACTACTGCTTATGTTAAAACTAGCAATGCTGCCCTTCCTTGGAGTTTCAAATTGAATTGAGCAAACATTCAACGTTCCACGTGCTTGTAACGATAGAATAAGTCCACGAGCTTCTACAAGTTAATAGTCAACCTCAAATACTTTAGTCATCTGAATTAAGTTAAAAAAAAACTTCAGTAAGAACTAAAAAGTGTTATGACTCTCATGTTTATATACTGTGTGTATATTAGTGGAAGTCCGTAGGATAAAAAAAACCTGACCATATATGTTTTAAGAGACATTTCTAGCCTGGTGTCTGGTCATTAACTCTAAATTACTGGACTAGAGTGAGCCTCTCCCCGGGCTTCAGTCAGGAGAGAGTTATCACAAAGGTGTAGCCATTTGGTGAATGTAGCCATTTCAGGGCAATAACCATTTCTGTGATCCATGGGGGCTGTTAGCCTGAGATCTGCAGTCAGATCACAGGTAGAAGCCCCAGACCAGATGTCATAAATATTGCAGTGTTATTACATAAAACCATAATGTTCACACACGGGCCTGCGAGCGAGCCGGCGAGCGGACGAGAACACTGCAACGCCAATTTACTCCTAGCCTCCCCTCATGCGTTGCAGACGCTCGCCGGCGAACGAGCGGGAGAAAGAGAGAGAGAGAAGCACACGACATGCTGGAACCATAAGCTGTGCAGTAGAGCATCTATGGATATTCTGCTCAGTAACAGCCTCGCACACACACACACACACACACACACACACACACACACACACACACACACACACAGCCTCTCTCTCTTGTGTGCGCTCTCTCTCTCACACACACATGCTCGGGCACACACACATTCTCTCTTCCTCTCTTGCGCTCTCTCTCTCTCTCACACACACACACACTCTCTCTCTCCCTCTCTTGCGCCCTCTCTCTCACACACATACACACTCTATCTCTCTCTCTCTTACACACACATACACACACATACGCACTCTATTTCTCTCTCCCTCTCTCGTGCTCTCTTTCTCTTTCACACACACACACTCATGCATGCACACACACACACTTGCACACATGCACACAAATGCACACAAATGCACACACACATACACACACAGACGAGCTCTGCAGAAAAGCTTTATTAAACTGACAGATGAGTGTGGGGGAAAGATTGTAGCGTCTGCCATTGTCTTGTTAATGTTCCCTCTCCCTCTCCCTCTCCCTCCCTAACCAGCCCCCCCCCCCCCACACACACACACCTCCTCTCTTATTCAGAGGCGAAGGGTGATGTTGTTATCAGCTACAGGGGCTGAGTGAGCATTCCTCTTCCTCTTCTACCGATATTGTCTCTTTTACCTTCCTCCTCTCACAGACAGAGAAAGGGAGAGACATAGAGAGAGGGGGGGGGGGTGGGGGGAGAGAGAGGGCGAGAGAGAGAGAGGGGTGATATGGAGGGGACAGAGAGAGAGAGAGAGAGAGAGAGTGAGGGGGAAAGAGAGAGAGGGGAAAATGAGAGGGAGTCAGCGTGAGAGAGAGAGAGAGAGAGAATGGAAATTCCACTTACTGACACCCTATCAACTCACAGCTCCTTATTTCCCTCCATCCCTGGCGGCTGCTTCCCCTGGGCCAGATATCCCCCCTTTACCCCCCTGTATCCCCCCCACATCCCCCCGTATCCCCCCCCACATCCCCCCCTTTACCCCCCTTTACCCCCCTGTATCCCCCTCACATCCCCCCCTTTACCCCCCTTTACCCCCCTGTATCCCCCCTCACATCCTCCCCACATCCCCCCTTTACCCCCCCACATCCCCCCCGTATCCCCGCCACAGGCAGATGCTCTCTGCACCAGATCATCACCATGGTGGCTTTATTCTCAGAGGGGTGACACTCCGTCACTCAGGGGATTCTGGAGCTCCTCGGGACGCTCTCTCAGGCCTGTCTGTCTGTCTGTGGGTCGCTCTCTCAGGCCTGTCTGTCTGTCTGTCTGTGGGTCGCTCTCTCAGGTCTGTCTGTCTGACTGTGGGTCGCTCTCTCAGGCCTGACTGTCTGACTGTGGGTCGCTCTCTCAGGTCTGTCTGTCTGTCTGTGGGTCGCTCTCTCAGGTCTGTCTGTCTGACTGTGGGTCGCTCTCTCAGGCCTGACTGTCTGACTGTGGGTCGCTCTCTCAGGTCTGTCTGTCTGTCTGTGGGTCGCTCTCTCAGGTCTGTCTGTCTGTCTGTCTGTCTGGGTCGCTCTCTCAGGCCTGACTGTCTGACTGACTGTCTGTCTGTCTGTCTGTCTGTCTGTCTGTCTGTCTGTGGGTCGCTCTCTCAGGTCTGTCTGTGGGTCGCTCTCTCAGGTCTGTCTGTCTGTCTGTCTGTGGGTCGCTCTCTCAGGTCTGTCTGTCTGTCTGTGGGTCGCTCTCTCAGGCCTGTCTGTCTGTCTGTGGGTCGCTCTCTCAGGTCTGTCTGTCTGTGGGTCGCTCTCTCAGGTCTGTCTGTCTGACTTACTGTCTGTCTGTCTGTCTGTCTGTCTGTCTGTGGGTCGCTCTCTCAGGCCTGACTGTCTGACTGACTGACTGTCTGTCTGTCTGTCTGTCTGTCTGTCTGTCTGTCTGTCTGTGGGTCGCTCTCTCAGGTCTGTCTGTCTGTCTGTGGGTCGCTCTCTCAGGTCTGTCTGTCTGTCTGTCTGTCTGACTGTGGGTCGCTCTCTCAGGTCTGTCTGTCTGACTGTCTGTCTGTCTGTGGGTCGCTCTCTCAGGCCTGACTGTGGGTCACTCTCTCAAGTCTGTCTGACTGTAGGCCGTTCTCTCAGACCTGTCTGGTGTGTGTTGAACTAAGGTAGTGTCACACACTTAGATTTATATTACACACACATTTAACTAGTGTCACACACCAAGATTTATGTTACACACACATTTAAAAGTAAACAGCAGTAAATAGTAAGCAGATCAGCAGTAAATAGTAAACAGAACCGCAGTAAATAGTAAACAGCGGTATATAAACAGATCAGCAGTAAATAGTAAACAGAACAGCAGTAACTAGTAAAAAGAACAGCAGTCAATAGTAAACAGATCAGCAGTAATTAGAAAAAAGAACAGCAGTAAATAGTAAACAGAACAGCAGTCAATAGTAAACAGATCAGCAGTAAATGGTAAACAGATCAGCAGTAAATAGTAAACAGCGGTAATAGTAAACGGTAAAGTTGTTGGTTGCAGGGTCGAAGCCAGCTTTTACCACCTTTCATTCTCAAAGTTTAGATTTATAATTGACGTCAGGGACAGAGTGGCTCTGTTCTGTGTGAGGTGAAAGGGCCAAGGCACTCACCACCTCCGCAGGTGCAGAAGGCCTGGAGCTCTTTGAGGTTGCTCTGGCAGAGACGTATTAAAAAAAGAAGTCGATCTACAATTCTTTAGCTTTTTCTCCGTCTACAATTCTTTTTGCTTTTTCTCAGACCTGATGGATTCTGAGTCAAATGGCCAACACTTGAAGGAGGACCAGGGAGACGAGGTCAAGGATCTGAAACATATTTCAGTGTGCAGCCTGCGTAGGCAGCCGGCGTAGAGAGCCACCCAAAGCCCAAGCTGAGGACATGATTGACTGGCAGGACATCAGGCATTTATACCAGGCAGGTGGTAAAGTCAGCATACGTTAGGCAGTATAAATCAGTCATGGTGTAACACAGATGAATAGCATCTGCACAGATGGCATTGATGACGCAGATGTTAGCATTGATGACGCGGATGTTAGCATTGATGACGCAGATGTTAGCATTGATGGCGCGGATGTCAGCATTGATGGCGCGGATGTCAGCATTGATGACGCGCATGTTATTATTGATGACGCGGATGTTAGCATTGATGACGCAGATGTTAGCATTGATGGCGCGGATGTTAGCATTGATGGCGTGGATGTAAGCATTGATGATGCAGGTGTTAGCCTTGATGACGCAGATGTTAGCATTGATGGCGCGGATGTTAGCATTGATGATGCAGGTGTTAGCCTTGATGATGCAGGTTCTAGCATGACGCTAAGATTTCTAATCTGAAGAACAGAACCGCCACTCCATGTTTTACTCTGGTCCTGCTCTTCCTGGTTCTCGCGTTCTTCCTGGTCCTGTGATGGCTCTCCTCTTCAGAGACAGTGTTTTAAAATCACTCGTCACCGAGTTATCTGGCCACTGAGAACACGTCTTGTTCATGTGTTCCTGCTCTGGTGTTCATGCTCTGGTGTCTTGATCATGTCTTCATGTGTTCATGTGTTCATGTTCATGTGTTCCTGCTCTGGTGTTCATGCTCTGGTGTCTTGATCATGTCTTCATGTCTTCATGTGTTCATGTTCATGTGTTCATGCTCTGGTGTTCATGCTCTGGTGTCTTGATCATGTCTTCATGTCTTCATGTGTTCATGTGTTCATGTGTTCATGTTCATGTGTTCATGCTCTGGCGCCTTGCTGGGACTCGGGCCTAAAGTTAGAGCTCAAGTTCTGTTTGTCCCTGTCTGGTCTGTGAGGGCCTAAAGTTCTTCAGGTTCTGTTTGTCCCTGTCTGGTCTCTGAGGGCCTAAAGTTCTTCAGGTTCTGTTTGTCCCTGTCTGGTCTGTGAGGGCCTAAAGTTAAAGTTCTTCAGGTTCTGTTTGTCCCTGTCTGGTCTGTGAGGGCCTAAAGTTCTTCAGGTTCTGTTTGTCCATGTCTGGTCTGTGAGGGCCTAAAGTTCTTCATGTTCTGTTTGTCCCTGTCTGGTCTGTGAGGGCCTAAAGTTAGAGCTCAAGTTCTGTTTGTCCCTGTCTGGTCTGTGAGGGCCTAAAGTTCTTCAGGTTCTGTCTGGTTTGTTCTAAGCCCGCTGGACTCCCTGTGTCCTCCTCCTTAATGTGTTGACTTCTGGAGATTAGGAACTGTGGGTTGACTAAGCCTGATTATTATTTCTGTCTGACTCTGTAAAGAAAGACTCCAGATTAAACTCCAGTCTCATTTTACATTTGACTCCATCTCTGTTTATTGTGTCTGTTTTTGGGTCCAAGTTTGGCATCTCTCTTTCTCTCTCTCTCTCTGTGTGTGTGTGTGTGTGTGTGTGTGTGTGAGACCCTGGCCTTGACAAGAAGGAGCATTACTTCATGACTTGATAGCAGGGCAGTTATTTGAGTGGCTCTTTGCCGTGGTTTATGTTTACGCTGTGGAGGATGGCTCTCTCCTGAGACGGATTCCCGCCGGGGTCGCTTGGCAACGACTCCATCTGTTGGTCTATCCACTCCTGCCGTAATGGGAGAAGACAACTCTGGTGACGTGCGTGAGAGGGGGCTGGATTGATGCCCCTGGCCCGTGTTCTGCCCCGACTCTATTGCCTCCATGAGTAGCTGAAGGCCCATTTAACGGGGCAGATGTTCGGCAGACGTTCCCCGCGTTTGATAAACGGCGCGGGCAGCTGTTTTTTCCCACTCCTGGTAGCTGGTCGGGGGGGCACTTAGCTCTCAGTCCCCAGTCATCGCTCGCGTGTGTGTGTGTTTGTGTGTGTGGTTACACTTCTGCTTCTTTTCTTCTCAGCATAGCACATATTTACTGAATCACACCCCTTACCACACACACACACACACACACACACCTTCCCACACACACACAAACACCTTCCCACACACACACACACACACACCCAGGAGTGTGCAGTCAGCAAGCTCACCGTAATACCTTTCATATTTCAGACTGATGGGCATAGATGGCTCTGTGCAACTCGCTTATGTCCAAACACACACACACGTATGCACACACACACAGACACACACACCTCTCTCTCTCTCGCTCTTTTTCTAAACCCTCACACACACTCACAATGGCACACACACAAATGAACACACCTCACACAAATATAGACACCTTGCACACACACACACTATCACTATCTCTCTCTCACCCACCCCTTACACACACAAACACTTGCAGAGTGGCACACTGACACACTCACATATACTCCCCACACACACTCTCATATAAGCTGTATTTGACAGGTCTTAAACTAGCTAAGCCACGGTAATCAAAGGCACACATTTAAAGACATACGATCCTCTGTTCTGCACGATCCACACACTGCAGTGTTGCCCGAGTGTGTCTGTTGCCATCGCATGCAGTGCTGCCCGAGTGTGTCAGTTGGCATCGCATGCAGTGCTGCCCAAGTGTGTCTGTTGCCATCGCATGCAGTGCTGCCTGAGTGTGTCTGTTGGCATCGCATGCAGTGCCGCCCGAGTGTGTCTGTTGGCATCGCATGCAGTGCTGCCCGAGTGTGTCAGTTGGCATCGCATGCAGTGCTGCCCGAGTGTGTCTGTTGCCATCGCATGCAGTGCTGCCTGAGTGTGTCACATGCAGGCTAAACTTATTGTAGGAAAGTGAAAGAACGGTGAATGACACAGTCACAGGGAGCCAACAGGAAATAGCCCACAATGGAGGATAACTTTAAAGAAATAGCCCACAACGGAGGATAACTTTATAGAAATAGTCTAAAAGGTCAACTCCTGATCAAGTCACCATGGACAGGTTGACTATTAAATGCCCGGGAGAAACCCAGGGGAGCGTGTTGAAGGTGTGAGCTGAGATAACGCCTGATTATGACACAGAGCAGGAGCACGGAGAAGGAGCGTGGAGCAGGAGGAGTGTGGAGCAGGATATTTGTATACATGGCCAAAAAAGTTACAGTATATTTTACAGTAGAGAGGCCTGCTGCCTTACAAACAAGACACACACACACACACACACACCTCCCCCACACACTCACTCTCACACACCACGCCTGCTACCTTACAAACAAGACACACACACACACACACACACACACACACACCTTCCCCCACACACTCACTCTCACACACCACGCCTGCTACCTTACAAACAAGACACACACACACACACACACACACACACACTTTCCCCCACACACTCACTCTTACACACCACGCCTGCTACCTTACACACAACCTACCTTGGCACTCAGAGATTTTTTTGAATGAAGAGTGCATTACAAATAAAATAAATTATTATTATTATTATTACACAAGACAGTGGGCCACGTCATTGATATATCATAAAGCCATCTCCCTTTGAGGAGGCTGTGTTGGTCATAATGACGTTTTGAGTTGCGGAGTATTCTCAGTGTGTAGAACTCGAGGGGCCAATCAGGACTGGGTTACATACCCACTGCAGAATTTCATCAAAACAAAGTCAAATAAAAATAAATAAATCATCAATTCTGAAAAAGAACATGTACTATTAATTTAGCAGGCGCTTTTACCAGAGTGACGTCATGTGTGTGTGTGTCTGCTCCTTGGGTGCTAACGCTACTCCCAGTTAGCTACAGGCAGAGATGGGCAAAAATACATCAAAATGTATTTTGATACAAAATACAAAATACCCCTCAAATAAATGTATCAAAATAAAATACAAAATACTGGTGCCAGAAAATGTAACAAAATACAATACATGTATTTTGTATTTAAAATATAGGAAATACTTTTTCTGGATTTTCCCTTTTCTCACAGTTTGGTATAGCAGAGCATTCAGGTTTGGGCTATATAATGTACACAAAGCTCTGGGGAACCCCACAAATAGGAAAAACAGTCACAGAATATCAGTGTAACAAAGCAAAGCTATTAAAACACAACAACTTGATTGATTATGTATATATATATATTTCCAGGCAGCAGCTGTGTGACTCATGTTTTCACAAAACAGGGATCTCAATGCAATCTCTATGGCTTCCGGGAGGGCTCGCCCCACCATGCTTTTGTCATACGTAATTGTGTATAAGGACGTCATACGGCTTTGATCAAGTCACAGGCCGTGTCTATCACCGCACACTTGCACACTTCAAACACTGACTTTCAGTGCTTAGGGCGTTCACACTGACAGAACCAGCAGAATTCAGGGCACTGAAAGTACCTGGATGGCGCACTGCAAACGGTCAAAAAATGCAGTGTGAAATAATGGACACTACTCACTCTAAACGGGCGCCATCTTGGCTACGTAGCGGAAGAGGAGGAGCCCTTTCCGGAAGCTTTTCAGTTTGGAAAGTTGGCTGACTGACGCTTCGCAAATCACTTCAATCATTATTGCTGGTTACAATAACTGTGTTATCTGATAGTACAGTGTCTATTTCTCTGTAAGTTTTTAAAAATCTAAGCGAGAAGACGCTAAAAGATGTACATTTACTTACAAAACACGGCTGTCAGCAGAGTTTTGGTCCGCCATCTTTGTTTTTCGCCAAATTTCCAGGTGGCCGGAGCACAGATTTACGGGTTAAAGGCTCCCACATTTGTGTCTCTCAGTGTTCCATTTGAGACAACACTAATCAGCGACAGAACAAACTACATATGTAAGTGCACTGTATTGCAGAGTACTTCGTAAAGTGTGCCGTAATACATTCTGTCAAGATGGCTAACGTTCGGTGCAACAACTCGATTCTCTCTTTGAAAGAACCTCCTTTAAGTCGGCGTACTAATGAAGATAAATTGACAAGGATCAAGACAGCTATCTAAGTTTTCGAACACAGCCCTGTTTTGTGAAAAAAATGGATTTAACGTGAGAGTCAATGAGAGAGATCTGGGCGATTTCCATTTCGCCCCAAAAAGGGGCGGGGTCATTTGAAGCACCACTTTTGCCTGACTGTTGCCTGATTCGACAATGACATTCAGAGGCAGATCAGATGGTCTAGTGGTAGAATCTGACAGAAAAAAAATCTCCTTCTGCCTTAACAATGGAGAAAGTATTTTGAGTATTTTAAATACAAAATGACTCTACTCTAAAGTATTTTGATACAAATTACAAAATACACAAAGCAGTTGAAATATGTATTTCAAATACAAGTAATTGAAATACTGCCCATCTCTGGCTACAGGAACATACAGTACTGAGTGATAACACGAGGACTACGCGGGTCATTTGCGCTTGAGGGAAGAGGGAAGAGAGTGGACTGTGGTTGTTGATGTGGTGTGGTTTTGTATATCATCATCATCATCATCATCATTGTTTATTCAGGGAGAATTGACTGAGCACAGGGCTCTTTTGCAGCAATGCCCTGATTGAGGCCACATAGTACAGAAGAACAATACATAAACAAACCACAACAAAACGAAACAGACAAAATACATTTAAAAAAAAAACACACCAAACAACTCAGAAATTAAGCATAAAAAATAAATAAATAAAATAACATAAAGTAAAAAAATTAAATCAGAGAATCATTCAAAACAACAGCATTGAGGCACATCCTTATTATCTAATATAAATGTGGGCCGCGTAGTTCTGCGAAAAAGGGTGTGGAAACGAAATGGACATTATCCACTGCAAGTCGTGTTGGAGCGACCCAGTGCGTCATCAAAGTGCAGAAGTGCAGGACCTAGTTTAAGGCCGTTTTCGGGGGGGGGGGGGGGATTAGTACCTACGGGGGCTTAGTAACACACACACTGACACACACACACACCGACACCCCCCTCATGTCCCTCCCTCCTGTGGTTTGTGGTGGTGCGGATCGATTTTTCCTCCGCCGCGCGCTTCTACGGTGATCAGGTTGTATCACGGGGCACGGGGTGTTATTAATGCCCCTCGGCCTCTCGCAGACAACCAGCTCACCGATCAATGCGCACTCTGTCCTACTGCGCTGAAGCCTCTTATTCTTATTCTAAGCCATTGATTGTCCGATAAGGGGTCCGAGCCCTAACGGCCGCTAGTGCCGGCATGAAATGAGTAATTATTGACCTCATGCAAGGGGGATCGCCCGGGGCTCATCCCGGCTTAGTGCGCTCAGAACTGCTGGCCACTACAGGATGCGTCCGTCTAAACTTGCCAAAGCACCAGAAGTAGCTGTTAGTGTCAGGTATCAGGTCCGGGATTAGTGTGCGTGTGTGTGTGTGTGTGTGTGTGTGTGTGTGTGTGTGTGTCAAAGTGAGAGATATACAGGAAAAGAGAGAGATAGAGAGATTAAAGTAGTTGAAGGACTGAGGAAATGTTTTTGATTGATGACTGCTTGAGACCAAAACACAGCTGTGCGGTAGGCTACAACGGGCCATGTTAAGGGCAGATTTCTTCTTTTTCTTTCTTTCTTTCAAATTTCCCTTGACAAACACAGATACTCGTGTTTTCCAAAGAAGCATGTCACAGTTAAAAAAAAGAAATGGCTCTGTCAAGGCTGGACGCGCAAGCGTCTTCAATCTTGCCCAAGAGCTGTTGTTCTCAGCAGAAACACTGAGAGATATCACTCAAGCCGGTGTCAGAGAGTCTGGAAATTCCCCCGGCATGTTTCATGAAAATGACGACTGATCGCCCCGGGGATGAATGAATGAGTGTGATGGATAGAAACCGTCCGTGGCCCCGGAGAGGAAACAAAAGATGAGGGATGAGTCAACGCGCACCATTGGCAAGAAGTTCAAAAGAAACGTAAAGTATTACACATCTGGGACACACACAGGGATGATTGCCACAGTCTGGGTGTGGGTCGTACGCCCTCAGGAGAATGTGTTACGAGGCGTCTCCAGGGGTGACAAATCATGTTTCGGCACCAGGACTTCCCGTCTCCGCCAAATGGCACGCAGGTGATATGAGTGAACACAGTTGCTGTGTTAGTTGTCACAACATTTCCAGTCATATTATGCGCTCCTCTGAACGTGGTGTCTGGACAATACAGGAGGCTACAGAATTGCCATAAGGCCTCTATGATTAGGCAACTACGCCCTCTAGTGGAGTAAGAGGGGGGGTGTCGATGGTCAGGAATTTTAGTCGTGACTTCTTGGCACATGGAAAAAATGTCAATAATAAATATAACATGTATTGTTGTTAATGCAAGTCATTTATAACTATACTATACATTTGATATATGATGGATCAATTACCGTGGGTGCAATATTTATAGCAATCATGTTATCTTTGATATGCTCCTTTTAATTATTATGTCAAGAGGAAGAAGAAATCCTGAATGAAGGTGTTCAGTGTTTTTAATGAAGTAATCGAGAGGATGAAGCATATCAGACTCAAAGGTCTTACTGCTGAACGTGCAAACATTTACTGAGCAAACATCCATCAGAAGGCGCCGGTGAGCTTTAAGGCCACAGGGTGGCAGCAGAGAGTTGATTCTGCCTGATGATTATGTAAGTCTTTGGCTGGGTTTCAGTCCCTGACTGCCTCCCGCCCTTTTAAGAGACAGTTAAATTACAGAAAATGGGAACAGAATTCTTGTTCATTCTTGTTAATTCTGATCATTTAAGCCTTATCAGAATTGAGACAACATTTCTCAGAAGACACTTTGCTAATAAACTATCTATTTAAAGTGACATTAACAGTGGACAAGAAAAACAAACCTTCAACCTACTATCAACTGGATCTTTATCTACATGATAAATGAGATGGGGGGTGTTTTTGGGACTGTGTAAAATGTTTAGAAGTTACAGTCTGTGTGTTTGAACCCTCCGACCAGATGTTGGGATTAGCACTTTGGACCGCGTTAGTGTAGCACTGGGAGTTTGAGGAAGCCAGAGAAGAGGGGGAGAGAGAGGGCGGAGAGGGGGAGAGAGAGAAGAGAGAGAGAGGCATCCAAAACCAATCGCACATAATCATCCACACAGGGACAAACGATTTCAGTGCAAGAAAGACTGATGTGGCAGAAGCATTAATCGGTATAGTTAAATCTGCCACTCAAAAATACCCAGACACCAAGGTAATTATTTCCTCTTTACTCCCAAGACGTGACACACCAAAAAGTGTCATAGACCAAATTAATGCAAA
The DNA here is from genome assembly GCF_900700415.2 of Clupea harengus. Lineage (NCBI taxonomy): Eukaryota > Metazoa > Chordata > Actinopteri > Clupeiformes > Clupeidae > Clupea > Clupea harengus. Next base: position 6,500,025 of record NC_045170.1, on the reverse strand, counting down.
ACTTATGTCCTTCTGTGCTGGAATACTTAATGTAAAGATTGCGCATCATAATAACATTACTGTTAACCATCTGTATGACAATGTGCACATCCACCTAGAAGGAATGAAGCTGTTTGCCAAAACCCTTAAAGACACAGCATTGAACAGAGAAAGACGTTTAGGCCTAAGCTCAGTGAATAGTGCCATAATCCCAGATGGACAGAGCTCAGTCCAGGCACATAGGCCTCCTTATGCTGCTGCTGTATCTAATAGAGATACAGATCTGTCTCAGATAAGGTCAATGCTGCGACTTATATGTGATAGTCTCTTAAATTAGTTAAATGTTAAAACTTGGGTTATTAGGTCTAATTATTGTACCGAGTAGAGAAACATCATTAACTCTGGCAAACAATATTGTTGTAATGACATCTTTTAAAATTACCTGCTATAATGTTCAGGGAATACATTCTTCCTTATTTGGAGATAAGACTCGCAATGTTGATTTTGTAGATATTGTAAATAAATCTGACATATTGATAGCACTTGAAACTTGGAATAAAAATGGACAGGAACACTATTCCCTACCTAATTACAGAGAAATATATATACCCGCTATTAAACACACCAATGTTAAATGTGGCAGGAGCTCAGGAGGAATTATAGTTTGGTTCAGAGAATCTATTAAAAAGTATGTTCACATTGAGAGGAAGGGACCATCACATATATGGATCAAACTCTCAAAAGAACTCACTTTCTCCGATCATGACACGTACTTATGTGCCTTGTACATTCCTCCCTACGAATCACCATATTACTCCGAAAGCACATTTGAAAACTTAAAATCAGAGATCATTGCGTTTCAGTCAATCGGGAAAATACTCCTAATGGGAGACCTAAACGCTCGAACCGGAAACGACTTAGATTTCATTTACCCAGCTGGCCTAAAATATATAGAAACACTCCAACAAAACACCATTGTGAGTACATATAGACATACTTTCGATAACATACTCAATAAACATGGCAAGGAACTTTTACTAATTTGCAAAGACCTTGGCCTGTACATCGTCAACGGCAGAACAAGGGGAGACTCTCTGGGCAAATTCACCTACTGTTCATCCCTGGGAAGCAGTGTGGTGGACTACGCAATATCTGATTTAGACCCAAGCCAAATAAACAATTTCATGGTGATGCCACAGCTGCCTTTGTCAGACCATAGCCATATTACTATCAGCCTTAAGAAAAACCCTAACGTAGTTCAACAAAAAACAACACCAGCCTTACACCCACTCCCTGTAAAATACGCATGGAATAATGACAACCTAGAACAGTACATAACGCAACTAAACTCCATCCAAGTTGAAGATATGATTTACTCCTTCCTTTTTACCAAATTTGAAAACAGCAGGGAGAACATCAACTCAGCAGCCGAAAAAATTACAGAAATACTTTTAACTGCAGCTAAAAGGTCATTAAAAAAAGTCAAACACAGCACTACCAAAAAAAGTAAAATCAAGAATTCAAACAAAAACAAATGGTTTGACAAAGACTGTAAAAAATTGCGAAAAGAATTGAGATTAAGTTCAAACAATAAACACAGAAATCCTGCAAATCAAGAAATTCGAACACAATATCTTAACACCCTTCAGAAATACAAATCGCTTCTAAGACACAAAAAAAATGACCATATGAATGCCCAACTCAAAGAAATGGAGGACGCATTAGATCATAACTCCTTCTGGGAACACTGGAATAACTTTGACAAAACAAGAAAAGAAAAAGTCATCCCATTAGTTGATGGAAGAAAATGGACAGAACATTTTGAAAAATTGTACAAAAAAGATAACCTAAATTCTAAACAAAAAACCTTAGAATCTCAGTTAAGAAAACTTGAAGAGACACAAAAGGACAGGCTAAATCAATTAGATTCCACTATAAAATTATCAGAATTGAACTCAAAATTAAAATCCCTCAAGAACAAAAAATCATGTGGCATAGATGGAGTGTACAACCAAATGCTAAAACACAGCACACCTAAATTAAGAGAGGCCACGTTAAAATTATTCAATTTAATCCTGTCTTCAGGCCATTTTCCAGAACAATGGAAGGTGAGCCACATCACTCCAATCCATAAAAAAGGTGACAAACTTAATCCTAATAATTATAGAGGCATCTCACAAGGCAGCAATTTAGGGAAAGTATTCTGTGGCATCCTGACCAATAGAATTCAAAAATGTATCCAGAACAACAATATAATAAATTCATCCCAGATTGGCTTTTCTCAAAACAACAGAACAACCGACCATGTATACACTTTGCACACACTCATAGAGGAACACGTACAAAATGTTAAAAAAGGTAAAATATTTGGCTGCTTTATTGACTTTAGCAAAGCTTTCGACTCAGTATGGCACGATGGACTTATGTTGAAATTAATTGATAGTGGAATTGGAGGCAAAACGTATGACATCATTAAAGATATGTATAAAAACAATAGATGCTGTGTAAAAATTCACAACAGACTAACAGATTATTTTGATCAGACAAAAGGAGTTCGACAAGGCTGTTGCTTAAGTCCAACCTTATTCAATATATATATTAATGATTTGGCCACAAAAATTGAAAGATCTTCGTCCCCAGGTCTTAAACTTCTAAATAAAGAAATTAAATGCCTGCTTTTTGCCGATGATCTCCTCCTACTCTCCCCGAGTCCAGAGGCGCTTCAGGAAAGTCTGAATATTATCAACGAATACAGTATAACATGGGCCCTTCCAATTAACCTGGATAAATCCAAAATCATTGTATTCCAAAAAAGACATTCCAAACACAATAATTATTACAGCTTCACAATTGGCGAAGAAAAACTGGAACAAGTAAAAAAATATTGTTATTTAGGACTAACGATTTCTTCAACTGGACTTTTTGATGGAGCAATAACAGATCTAACGGAAAAGGCAAGAAAAACCTATTACATGCTCAGGAAATCACTACTAAAATATAACCCCCCCATAAAACTCTGGCTAAAACTTTTTGATTCAATACTGAAACCAATATTACTGTATGGGAGTGAAGTTTGGGGAACTAAATTTAAAAATAAATTGGACACATGGGACAAAAGCCACCCCGAACTATTCCACTTGGAATTCTGCAAAAATATACTGGGTGTAAACAGGAGTTGCCCTAACATAGCGTGTAGAGCAGAGTTGGGAAGATACCCACTCCTTCTAGACATACAAAAGAGAGCAGCAAAATTCTGGAACCATCTGCAAATAAGCAAACCAGACAGGCACCACCACACTGCTGCCCAACTGAGGGATGGACACCCAGAGAGAGACCCCTTCAACTACCTTGTCCAAAAACATGGGCTCAGCAAGAAAGACTTAAGCATTGCCTCAAAACTAAAACAGTTAAAAGAAAGCTGTATAGAAAATTACACTAACTGCTGGAAGAATCAAATGAAAGAATCCAGCAAGCTAAATGTATACAGAACATTAAAAAAGGACTGCAAATTGGCACCATACTTAATCCAAATAAAAAATTATAAACAAAGAATTCTATTAACAAAGTACAGGCTCAGCGACCATAGTCTTGCAGTAGAAAAGGGGCGACACAGACAATGCTGGGTGGCTCCCGAAGGGAGACTATGCGTCCACTGCAATATTAACGCTGTCGAAAATGAGCCTCATTTTCTGACGGAATGTACAAAATACCACAATATAAGAAGTGCATATTACAAACAATTTGAATACATCCACCCAGGTTTCATAAACCTAACGAACCAACAAAAACTACCATTCCTCCTGGGGGAAATAGAGACCTGTAACATTTTAGCCTCTGAATATGTGCAGTCCTGCCACATCCTCCGAGAGCAGGCCATACCACCAATAAACATAGGCCTGTCTATTCTTATCTGTCTATGTTTTTTCTTTACGTAATTATTATAATTGTAATGTTTTTTATTTAAGCATTTTTATTTTATGTATTTTTATTTATTTTTTTATTATTTAATTAACTTATCTGTTCCTGTATTACCATTGTTGTTATTATTGTTGTTATTATTATTGTTCTTATTGTTTAAGTGCTTTGGCAACAGTGTACCATACATTCATGCCAATAAAGCCATTGAAAATTGAAAATTGAAAAATTGAAAAAATTGAGAGGAGAAGAGGAGAGGGGGAGAGAGAGGAGAGAGAGAGAAGAGAGAGAGAGGAGAGAGAAGAGAGAGAGGAGAGGGGGAGAGGAGAGGGGGAGAGAGAGGAGAGAGAGGAGAGGGGGAGAGAGAGAGGAGAGAGAGAGGAGAGGGGAGAGAAGAGAGGGGGAGAGAGAGAGAGGAGAGGGGGAGTAAAGAGAGAGGAGACGGGGGGAGAGAGAGAGGAGAGGGGGAGAGAGAGGGGAGGAGAGAGAGAGAGTGGAGAGAGAGAGAAGAGAGAGAGAGGAGAGAGAAGAGAGAGAGGAGAGGGGGAGAGAGGGCGGAGAGGGGGAGAGAGAGAAGAGAGAGAGAAGAGAGAGAAGAGAGAGAGGAGAGGGGAGAGGAGAGGGGGAGAGAGAGGAGAGAGAGGAGAGGGGGAGAGAGAGAGGAGAGAGAGAGGAGAGGGGGAGAGAGAGAGAGGAGAGGGGGAGTAAAGAGAGAGGAGACGGGGGGAGAGAGAGAGGAGAGGGGGAGAGAGAGGGGAGGAGAGAGAGAGAGAGTGGAGAGGGGGAGAGAGAGAGGAGAGGGGGAGAGAGAGAGAGAGGAGAGAGAGAGAGGAGAGGGAGAGAGAGAGAGGAAGGGGGGAGAGAGGAGAGGGGGAGATAGAGAGGAGAGAGAAGAGAGAGAGAGGAGAGAGAGAGAGGAGAGGGAGAGAGAGAGAACTGAGTTTGAGGAGGCCAGAGGAGAGGGGGAGTAGAGCCCGCTCCTCTCAGCAGGCTTGTCCTCCTCCGTTCCAATGCAGAGAGAGAGAGAGGGTGAGAGAGAGAGAGAGAGAGAGAGAGAGAAGGGGGTGGGGGGATGGGTTATGACTGGAATTGAGAGGTCTGCCTCTCTGGTTAGCTGTCTCACTGACAAGCTATCTCACTGACAAGCTATCCCACTGACTAGCTATCTCACTGACAAGCTGTCTCACTGGTTAGCTGTCTCACTGGTTAGCTATCTCACTGGTAAGCTGTCTCATTGGTTAGCTGTGTCACTGGTTACCTGTCTCACTAGTTAGCTGTCTCACTGGTTAGCTATCTCACTGGCTAGCTGTGTCACTGGTTAGCTGTCTCACTAGTTAGCTGTGTCACTGGTTAGCTGTGTCACTGGTTAGCTGTCTCACTAGTTAGCTGTCTCACTGGTTAGCTGTGTCACTGGTTAGCTGTCTCACTAGTTAGCTGTCTCACTAGTTAGCTGTGTCACTGGTTAGCTGTCTCACTGGTTAGCTGTCTCCCTAGTTAGCTGTGTCACTGGTTAGCTGTCTCACTAGTTAGCTGTCTCACTGGTTAGCTGTCTCCCTAGTTAGCTGTCTCACTGGTTAGCTGGACTGGCAGCTCAGGGGCTGAGTGATTTTGCAGTGGGCTGATAGGCTATGGGAGCAGGAGGGAGAGCTAGCTGCGCCTGCTTGCTGGATGGTTAGCTGGCTAGTTTATGAGCTGGTGATGGAGGGAGAAAGAGAGAGAGAGAGAGAGAGAGAGAGAGAGAGAGAGAGAGAGAGAGAGAGGGAGGGAGAGTGAGAGGACCTTTGGTTCGACCTAGAGTGCCAAAACATGAGAAAATAATTAAGAAATCTATCTAACCATAAACACAGGGACCCAAACAATATGAACATACGCCTTCTTTACTGTGAAATGCTCAAAAAATATAAACGTACACTCAGATCCAAAAAAGCACAATATACCAAAAAGCACCTACAAGTAATAGAGCAGTCAATTAATTAAAATAACTTCTGGACCAACTGGAACAACCTATGGCTATCCAAAATGGAGAAATATGGACAAACCATTTCCAAACACTATTTCAGAACATAAATTTGACCACAGATTTGGAGCAACACCACATACATCAAAAGCTCACACAATTATAATATACTATTAAAGACAATCAAAATCCCATAGACCGCTCCATTACTGAAATGGAGCTAAAAAAAACAAAACAAGAAAGCTGAAAGATAATAAATCACCAGGGTTAGACTGTGTTCTGGATGAGATGCTAAAATGCCTGAGCACAAAATTCCAAACTGGCATCTTAAAACTATTCAACTTAGTTCTGAGTGTAGGTTACTACCCTGACTTCTGGAATCAAGGACTCATAACGCCAATTTTCAAATCTGGTGACAAATTCGACCCTAGTAATTACAGAGGAATTTGTGTGAACAGTAACCTAGGGAAGCTATTTTGTAGTATAATAAATTCTAGAGTCCTAAACTTCCTTTCGGAGCACAAGACCCTCAGCAAATGTCAAATTGGATTCTTACCAAATTACCGCACTTCTGATCATATTTTCACCTTACACACCCTAATTGAGAGACATGTGATTCAAAACAAAACAAAAATATATGCACGCTTTATTGATTTTAAACAAGCATTTGATTCTATTTGGCACACAGATTTATTTTACAAAGGTATAGAAAGTGGTGTAGGGGGAAAAACCTATGACCTGATAAAATCAATGTATTCAGGAAGTAAGTGTGCAATAAAGATTGGAAGCAAAATAACCAAATTCCTCTCCCTGGGGCGTGGGGTGAGACAAGGCTGCTGCTTAAGCCCAACCCTATTTAACATTTATATAAACGAATTGGCAAAAATCATAGAAAAATCAACAGCACCTGGTGTCACCCTACACGACTCGGAAACCAAACTCCTGCTTTATGCCGATGACCTGGTTCTGCTGTCACCCACTGAACAGGGAATACAGCAAAATCTGGATCTGCTAGAGCAGTACTGCCAGACCTGGGCCCTGGCAGTAAACCTAAACAAAACTGAAATAATGATATTCGAAAAAAGATCTAGATCTCAGATACAAAAACGCAACTTTACAATAGGGCCACACTCAATTGAACACACAAATAACTACAGATATTTAGGCTTAATAATCAATTCAAATGGAAAGCACAATCTTGCAGTGAATGATTTGAGAAAAAAGCACGCAGAGCTTTCAATGCCATAAAACGACAAATTCCTGTAGAAATTCCAATCCGAATCTGGCTCAAACTTTTCGAATCAGTAATTGAGCCAATTGCCCTTTATGGCAGTGAGGTGTGGGGTCCACTTACAAATCAGGAATTCAACAAATGGGAAAAACATCCAATTGAGACCTTGCATGCAGAGTTCTGCAAAAGCATTTTAAAAGTTCACAGATGTGCCATACACAATGCATGCAGGGCAGAATTAGGCCAATATCCATTTATTACAAAAATACAGAAAAGGGCAATCAAATTCTGGAAAAACTTAAAAAGCAGTGACCCCCACTCCCATCATTATAAAGCCCTGCAATACCAAGAGTTGAGCAAAGATACATGTCCCCTCACTCAGCTGGTCCTGAGCCTGAGCTCTCCAGATCCCCCCACACACACTAACACCCTACTAACACCTCAGGACCAGAACAGAAAGGCACCTGAAATTAGGATAAACCAAATTGGAAAAACAATTGAGCAAAATTACATAACCCATTGGAAAACACAAACAAAAATACAAAGTAAAATGCAATTCTATTTGGCCCTAAACAGAAATTTTACTCTAGCACCCTATTTGACCTTGATCACAGACAAAAATCTGAGAACCACGTTGACAAAGTACAGACTCAGTGAACACAGCCTGGCCATAGAGGTAGGTAGGCACAGACAAACCTGGCTGCCCAAAGAAAAAAGACTGTGCCCCCATTGCGAACAAGGAATAATAGAGACAGAGCTGCACTTCCTGACACAGTGCACAAAATACAAAGACATTAGACAAAACTATTTAAAAAATAATGGTGAGGTCCTCCCTGAGTTCCTGCTGGCGAGCAGTGAGGAGAGGCTTTTTAATACCTCACTGGAGAAAATGAGGAATGCCTCATCCTCGCTGCACAATATGTGACTTCCTGCCATAAACGGAGGAACAGCCCATAAATTAATTAAATTCATGAATGTTCATGTTCATGTTTGTTTGTTGTTGTTGTTGTTAATCCCTTGATGATAATTATTATGTATTTGTATTATTGTTCCCACTTCTCCCTTTCCCCTTCTGATGTACCTTGTGTATAGATATATGTATTGTTTATATTATATTACTTATTATACACCCAACCCAAATGCTTTGGCAATACTGTAGAACATTATGGTCATGCCAATAAAGCTTCTTTTGAATTTGAATTTGAATTGGAGAGAGGGAGAGGGAGAGGGAGAGAGAGAGAGAGAGAGAGGGGGGGGGGGGGGAGAAGGAGAGAGAGTACTGAAGATGAACCAGTACTGGCACCTGATGGGGAGGTGAAGATGAGGAAGGAGACGATGAAGGCTTTTATCCATCTCTATAAATAATGCAGCTGCCTCTCTCTGAGTGTGTGTGTGTGTGTGTGTGTGTGTGTGTGTGTGTGTGTGTGTGTGTGTGTGTGTGTGACAGAGAGAAAGGGAGAGTGTGTGTGTGTGCAGCTGCCTCTCCTTGAGTGTGTGTGTGTGTATGACAGAGAGAAACAGAGAGTGTGTGAGAGAGAGTGAGAAAAAGTGTGTATGTGAGAGAAAGACAGAGAGAGAGAGAGAGAGAGAGAGAGAGAGAGAGAGAGAGTGTGTACATTGAGGGGGTGGGGGGTGCAGGGTGGAGGGTCGTACTCAGCCCTATACTGATTTTCTCAGGCCTACTTCCTGATCTCTATCTGTCTTCTGATTGGTTGCAGGCTGAGGGCCTGTCACGTGTTCAGGAAGGTGTGTCTCTGGATGCTGTCCAGGATGTTTAAAGTTTTTTGTTTTGTTTTGTTTTGTTTTATTAATGATTTGCATACACAAACAACATGCCATGTTCCTAGAAGAAAC
>NC_045170.1:6483589-6486089 GCF_900700415.2 Clupea harengus | reverse complement strand
CATTCATTAACATGGTAATACTGCCAGAGATTCACTCATTCATCAACATGGCAATACTGCCAGGGATTCACTCATTCATCAGCATGGGTATACTGCCAGGGATTTACTCATTCATTAACATGGTAATACTGCCAGAGATTCACTCATTCATCAACATGGGTATACTGCCAGGGATTTACTCATTCATTAACATGGTAATACTGCCAGAGATTCACTCATCCATTAACATGGCGGCGGCAGTGGTACAGGAGGTAGAGAGGTCGTTTAGTAATCAGAAGGTTCCTAGTTCAATTCCCTGTCGAAGCGTCCTTGAGCAAGACACTGAACCCCTAATTGCTCCTGATGGGCAGTGTGCCATCAGTGTAAATGTAAAATATGTATACATCCTTGTAAGTCGCGTTGGATAAAAGCGTCTACTAAATGTAAAAAATGTAACATGAAAATACTGCCAGGGATTCACTCATTCATCAACATGGTAATACTGCCAGAGATTCACTCATTCATCAACATGATAATACTGCCAGGGATTCACTCATTCATCAACATGATAATACTGCCAGAGATTCACTCATTCATCAACATGATAATACTGCCAGGGATTCACTCATTCATTAACATGGTAATACTGCCAGGGATTCACTCATTCATTAACATGGTAATACTGCCAGGGATTCACTCATTCATCAACATGGGTATACTGCCAGGGATTCACTCATTCATTAACATGGCAATACTGCCAGGGATTCACTCATTCATTAACATGGGTATACTGCCAGGGATTCACTCATTCATCAACATGGCAATACTGCCAGGGATTCACTCATTCATTAACATGGGTATACTGCCAGGGATTCACTCATTCATCAACATGGCAATACTGCCAGGGATTCACTCATTCATCAACATGATAATACTGCCAGGGATTCACTCATTCATTAACATGATAATACTGCCAGAGATTCACTCATTCATTAACATGGTAATACTGCCAGGGATTCACTCATTCATCAACATGATAATACTGCCAGGGATGATTTGCTGGGCTCCTGGGGCTGCTGATAATGTCTGATAGATAGATTACATACTATACATACTATACATCAGGGACATGCACAGGAGGGGGCTAAGGTTGCCCGGGCAACTGCCCGTCTGCCATCCTCGACTGAAGTTGCCCCTCTGCAGGACATATATTTTTTTAAATAGTATAACTGCTGTAGAATTTCATGTAGGGTAGATACAAAAAATCATGGAATATGTGCGCGGGGGAGGGGGCGTGGCGGCAGCGGTTAGTGATCGACCCTGACAATTTCACATTTTCAAGTGATATACATGGCGGCGGTTACAAAAATGAACGTGTTGCCCTTTTTTTCCAGGGCAGAGCAAAGGCCCTTCAAAGTTCCTGTACACGTCCCTGCTATAATTACTTTACATACTATACATACTATACAATACATACTATACATACTCGGAAACATTTTGGAACATCACAAAGGACAAAGGTCAAAGGTCAAAGGTCAAAAGTCAGCCAGGTAGCTCTGTTTGGGCTGAGGTGAGACAGTGGAGGTCAGAGCTGTGCAGGTGAGCAGCAGTAGCCTTGGAAGAGACGAGTCCACCCCTCCACCGGCTATGCTTAGGGTTTCTTCCAGTTTATCCAGTTCTTCCGGGGGGGGGGGGGGGATGGGGGTGGGCTCTTAATGAGTTTTAGGCCCCCAGTTCTAGGCAATAATCACTTGAGCAAACCATGTGTACATTCATATGTAATGGAGTGGAATTGTATACTTTACATACTATTGTGTATTTTAGCTTGAGACAGAAGATCTGAGGAAAACCTTCTGCACCTCACCTCCAGACAGCCATTTTAACTCACATCTCCAGTTAAATGAGTCCTTGTAGAGTAACTCACATCACCAGTTAAATGAGTCCCTGTGGGAGACAAATGTACTGCAAAATTGTATTCCCTTCGTAAATTTTTAATGAACATCTTTAATCTGTGTTTATCATCTCCTCATACACATGTCTTGTTGTACTTTGCTGTGATGTGCAGTGAGCAGTTTAACGTTATCGTGGAGAGATGCTTACTGCTGTGAGGCTCCAGTGCTGATGTGGCCTGATCTACAAGATGCATCTGTGACAGACTCTTGTTCCATAGTGGATGTGTGTGCCCTGGTGTATGTGTGTGTGTCGTTCCTGTGTTATGGTGGATGTGTGTGTGTTGTTCCTCTGCTATGGTGGATGTGTGTGTGTTGTTCCTGTGCTATGGTGGATGTGTGTGTTGTTCCTGTGCTATGGTGGATGTGTGTGTGTTGTTCCTGTGCCATGGTGGATGTGTGTGTGTTGTTCCTGTTCTATGGTGGATGTGTGTGTGTTGTTCCTGTGCTCTGGTGGATGTGTGTGTGTTGTTCCTGTGGTGGATGTGTGTGTGTGTTGTTCCTATGGTGGATGTGTGTGCTATGGTGGATGTGTGTGTGTCGTTCCTGTGCTATGGTGGATGTGTGTGTGT
>NC_045170.1:6468589-6478589 GCF_900700415.2 Clupea harengus | reverse complement strand
AGATTGACGAAAACTTTTTGAAGTGAGATGAATTCATTTGGATGCTAGCCTGAGACAGGACTGAGGTCGATGACTTTGGGCATCTGGAAAAAGTACACTACAATACATTTACATTTACATTTAGTCATTTAGTCATTTAGCAGACGCTTTTGTCCAAAGCGACGTACAAGGGAGAGAACAGTCAAGCTAAGAGCAATAAAAAAGCATGGTGTAACAATAAATACTACTTTACATGAGAATTAGAAAAACAACAACCTAGAAAAGAGGAAAAAGAAGTGCAGGAATGTAACTGCTGAAGTGCAAGTTAAGCGCTAGTCAGGTGCCAGTTAGGAGGGGAGGTGCTCTCTGAAGAGTTGGGTCTTCAAAAGCTTCTTGAAGGTAGAGAGGGACGCCCCTGCGCCCCTGCGCCAGTGCGTAGTGCACACTAAGCACTTCCATCTGTAGTGCGTTCTGTCGCTGATTAGTGTTGTCTCAAATGGAACACTGAGGGACGCAAATGTGCGAGCCTTTCACCCATAAATCTGTGCGCCAGCTTCCTCCGGCCAACTGGAAATTTTAAACAAAGATGGCGGATTAAACTCCGCCGACGGCCGTGTTTTGTATGTAAATGTACATCTTTTGGCGTTTTCTCGCTTAGATTTTTTTTAAAGTTACCGAGAAATAGACACTGTACTATCAGATAACACAGTTATTGTAACCAGCAATAATGGTTGAAGTGATTTGCGAGGCGTCAGTCAGCCAACTTTCCAAACTGAAAAGCTGCCGAAAGGGCTCCTCCTCTTCCGCTATGTAGCCAAGATGGCGCCCGTTTAGGGCGAGTAGTGTCCATCGTTTCACACTGCATTTTTTCACCGCTTGCAGTGCGCCATCCGGGTACTTTCAGTGCCCTGAATTCTGCTGGTTCTGTCAGTGTGAACGCCCTAAGCACTGAAAGTCAGTGTTTGAAGTGCACAAGTGCGCGGTAGTAGACATGACCTTAGTGCCGTACCAGGTGTGCTGTGGCAGTGGCACAGATGCCATTTTCCATATCACAAGTCAGTGTACCACCAAAATTATTTTGAAGCTGTTATATTAAGGTAAAATTGTTACATAATGTTTCTTTAATATTACTATTTTTGTTATTATATTAATTAATATAATTGTTTATGTTAATTCATATTCATTAATCATATAGTAGGCCTGGGGCAATCCCAACGTTATGCACACTATATTCCAGTAGGTGCAGGAATTTGCAAGTGACACAAGTTTGTACTTGCACCTTCTGAGACTATTTACGTTTCATTGGATTGCTTATGAAACACTGTAATGACGACCCCTGCGAGTGCGACTGTTATTAACTATTGCTGTTGTATATCCACACACTTCTGAGTCAACATGCGCTGTGGGTCTCCGAATTCGTGCTTGTGTGTTAGTCAGATCTTCAGAAAGCTCGCTGATTCCCCGTAGCGAACAGTCGGGGTGCTGCAGCCACGGGTTCCATGTTGAAGTCCATAATCAGCTTAGACTCTCGCTCTCTCGCTCGGGCGGGTCATCTCAGGCCACGTCCCGCTGCCGTCCTGCTTGGTCTGGCAGTTCGCAGGTAGAGCTTCACTCTCACGGCTGCTGATGAGAAGGATTACTGTTGGTGTGTTCCGAATCAAATTAGTTTCTCAACCCGAGAGGTGAGTCGTTTGTGTGTGTGTGAGACAGAGAGAGTGTGCGTGTGCGTTTGCTCATTTTCGTGGTTCAGCGTTATGAACCAATTCCGGGACAGATCCAGGCAAATGTAAATGAGTCAGAGATATGCGCGGTTTTATTACCCCTTACAGACGCCTGGTATCCTCACTTTGTGATTGACGACTTGTTTCGTTGTGGTCGAAAGTTTAGCGTTTGACATCCGTTTGATATGAAGGTTGCAGGGAACGGAACTGACACGATGTTAGATAGCCTATGAGGTGTGGGGTTTGGTTGTGCACAGAAATTTCCACAATTTGCTCGTGCAAATGGGAACTGTTGTCAATATCAATACCAGCACATTTTGTTATATTATAGTGTATTGCTAAGTGCATATGTTTTCTGAATGTTTTTTGACTGGGCTTAGATGATCATTCTATTCTAAGCTAACGCGATCAGCGACGAGCACATTTAAATCATTGGTTAGGTCTGCCTACATTTCCAAAACGAAACAAAAGTTCGAAAGCAACGTCTGGTTCTCCACTTTGTTGTCCGCAACATACAGGCTACGCTCACAGTAAGCTTAGACGTGTGAGTAGAGACTGGTCGTGAACAGGGACGTAGTCTTTGCCAGTTATGCTTTCAGAAAAAAGCGACATTAATGTCACTCATGTCCTCTTCCTTTCATCTTAGCTTAGTATGTGTTATTATTAAATAAGAGCCTATCCCGGTTCGATTAATGTCCTATTGTAAACTGTCTGGCCTATTTAGCTAGTTGGAGACGGCTTATACTTCTAAGACAGCGTGTAAATGCATCTTTAGCTTAGGCTACTTGATGTGCAGAAGGGTGGGCCTATACCGTCAGCTTGACTTTTGGTAAACACTGAGTGGGTACGTTGGATTGCTTTTAAATGATAGTGTAATTCGCGTATCTTTGGACGTGATGGTATTTCAGTTGCATAACTTACTTCAAAAGGCAAATAAACAAGTGGTAAAGGAAAACAACGTAACACTGTTCACGCAACTCTTTAAATTGATACCCTGAAGTGTGTTTTCCCTTGCCTCTGCTCTGCAGAGCGAGCAAAACTATGTTGGTAAAAAATTTGACACTTCTGTCCCTCCTGGCTTGCCATAGATAGGGATTTCGCTACATGCGGTGTATCAGAATTTTGGGTGATCACAGACTCTGCCTAGCTGCCGACGAGGGTATTTCAGGTCAAATGACAGACTTTGCAGCGGCACCGTGCTAGAACTGAAGTTAATTCACAAGATGGTGAGGGTATCAACAACTGCCCTGACTTTGTAAGTTCATCAATCTAGTCGATGGTATTGAATAGAAGTGTCAATAGCATGTGTGTTTTATTTACGTGGTCTGCTGTTTCAATGCATTCTGCCGCCTGTTGTGTGTGCCATGTTAGTTAAACTGCTCGTTTCGGAATAAATTCACAATCGTGTCTACGTTTGCAAACTGCGCTACTGTATTTAAGGCATCCCCAGACATGTGGAATGTTTATTTATTAAATTAATCGCTTAGAGGTAACTATGGAGGCGGCGTATTGACTTGTCTTGTTGTCATGTATGATCATATCGTCTCTGTAACAGTTATTATAGCGTAACATAGCTTTGAAATGCCCTAGCTTTTTGCCCTGTTAAATGGGTTTGCAGATTTGCGTTTGCCTTGCTTTGACGTTGAAATCACCTGAAATTCTAGTCGAGTTGACCTATAGTCGCATCTATAGGAATCAGCTGTTGATGTGTGTGTGTGTGAGTTGACCCGTGGTCTCATCTATAGGAATCAGCTGTTGATGTGTGGGTGCTTGTGTGTGTGTGTGTGAGAGTTGACCTGTAGTCTCATCTACAGGAATCAGCTGTTGTTTTTCTGCAGCAGCAGCCTAGATGATTAGCTAAAGTAGGCTAGTATGGTAATGCATGCTATTGCTAATTGTGATCCAAAAACGACCACATTAATGACCGTTATTCCTCTTGTTCACACTTGTGTTGTTATATTGTAGTGTAGAGCAGGACGCAGGCTCTTTGGCATCCTGTCATTTATTCACCAGCACAGCATTCTGTCAGACTGAAGGGTAGAATCACTTGGGGTGTCTAGTCTAATCTGTCTCAATCAGAAGTAAACATTAACATTCTCACTAGCGCACACACACACGTGTGTTATACACACACACACACACACACACACACACACACACACACACATACACATACACATACACAGAAGCGGACATCCCTCCCTTCTACTACACTAGTGCGCCGTCTCAGTGGCTGGCCAGCTCTCAGGTCGTTGGTGTCTTGCAGTATTTTCACCAACACAACATTCAGTCGGACTGATACACAAGGGTAGTATCTCTAGGGGTGTCTGATCTGTACGTGATACACTAAGAGTAAGGGTGGACAAATACGCTGAACAGACAGGGAACTACTACACACAGGCAACACACCACACACAGACTCAACGTGATAACAGAAATACACACTAACATTAACACAAGCAGGGAAACTTGGGTACACTCTAAAATGAAACATTAGACACAGAATTAAACATTGACATTCTCACTGGCGCACATGCGCACAGCATTGTGGGGTGAAGCTACATGCTACGTAGCCGCCACCAGTCCGATCACTCGTCCCAAATGACTTTGGATTCAACACAGTCAACACAAGTCTCTCAGGTGCCGCGGCAGTTCTCACTGATGCTGAGAGTACCCTTAGGGGAAGTTTGGTTGTCCGTGGTGACGGGACGGGGGGGATAGGCGGAATGATCTCAGGATCTGTGCCTCCGTCCCGATGTGCCTGGGGCCTGAAGAACCACTGCTCGTCTGACACAACGCTGCAGAGTGACTCGCACAGCACTTGGGGGCGACACGCAGGCTCGGGAACTCGGGCGAAACCCCCTTCCTGCTCAGGACAGTAGCCGCAGACCTGGTCTCTGAGCGCAAAGGCCTGTCCTCGGCTCCTGTTGAGCCTTGGTCAGCGCCCGTCTGGCACCTCCAGCCGTGCTTCCTGCCAGCCCAGGTCTGGAGGAGGGCCAAACACCAAGTCCCGCAGGGTTTCGGGAGCCCTCGTCCAAAACATGAGGGCCGTGGGGGGGTGCACTTTATTGACTCCTGGACTGCCACCCGGGACGCCCGTAGGTCGGAGGATGGAGGGAGGATGTGGACCCCAGTCACGCTGCCAGCCCATTGGTCGAGGGGAGGATGGTGGTTAGGTTGTGCTGGGTTGCTAGCGTGTGGTTAAACCGTCTCACAGGTCCACCCACTGTGAGGGTGTAATGGAGAAGTCTGAGTCTCTCTAGCACCCAGACTCCGCTGAACACGCCGGCCTTGAGGCTCTCTCTTCTCGTGGCAGACTCCGGCAGACTATATTATCTATAGTCTGAATCACGTCCTAATCGAGGCCACAGTGGTCTGGTCGAAGTGCTTCTGTGTGCGTTCGGAGGCTTATCTAGCCCACAACAGAAGTAAAGAATAACAAACAGAAACAGCAGCGTAGCTTCTAGTCGTGTTGAATGAATGTTATTCTGACCGTCCGCCATATCTAGTGTGAACACATGTCTGTTTGAAGGGTTGTTGTGCTAGAAGTCAACACAAAGCCTTCTTGGTGCCATCCTATCAGATGTTGTAGAGAGCCACCAGGCCCTGGGCTAGACGTCAGTGTGTTCCTCTGTCTGCTGTCAGTGGCTGTGGCTCTTGCTGCCTAAGTCTTGTACATAGTCTTATATGAGGGTCGAGAGGAATAGGTGTGTGTGTGTGTGTGTGTGTGTGTGTGTATCTGTCAATTTATCTTTCAGCCTGAGTGTGTGTCTGTGTGTGTGTAACTTATAATTTGATGTTATTTGCTTGTCATCGTCTTTGCAAAACCAGCTGCTCCAGAGGCTGTGTTCTACAGGAGGTTGTGGTTTACCCCCCCACCCCCCACCCTATTAGACCGTACCCAGCCTGTACTGTGTGCCATTTTTACGCAACATTCAGGGAAGTAGCCGAAGATTCTGATTGAATTTTCCTTCATGTCTGTAATAGTTTGAAATGTCAGTTCCCCCGCAGTATCAACGGAGCTGGTGGGGCTTGACCTAGAGGACCCTGAGTCATCAAAGGCATTCCGAATACTTCCCCGCATGTCTGCATTATTTATGTGCATGTGTGCAGACAGAGGAAGCCTTCATGGAGGCTCGTATGTTCAGATCGGGGTGAATTCCCAAACAGAATGTCATTACAGTCCCTGTTTGTCACAGTCGTTTTTTTTAATCCGTTTGTTTTTTATGGAATGTCAGGCCATTTTGAGGTTTGTGCATGATTTCATACAACTGCGGCTTCTGCTTCTCGAGGTGCATTAAAGGCACTTGTCTATGTCTTCGCCAGTCTATGTACGGGCGCGCGCGTGTGTGCGTGTGCGTGTGCGTGTGCGTGTGCGTGCGCGCGTGCGTGTGTGTGCGCGCGTGCGTGTGTGAGTGTGTGTGTGTGTCCGTGCGTGCGTGCGTGCGTGCGTGCGTGCGTGCGTGCGTGCGTTTGTGTGTACATTTTTCTTTCAGCCTGTCTGTCAGTTTGAGTTTCTATGGTACTTTTCATGCAGGTCACTTCAGTTCAAAGCACTCTGCCACAAACAGCACGGGATGCGCGGCGCTAGGCTACATTAATTGCATTGACCCGTCATCAAAGGCATGTCAAACTTTGATTCCAACTCCTAGTCAAATCCATCAAACTGCTCTCAAAGTGTGTGTGTCAGTGCATGCAGGCAGAACACTCAATTTCTGCCAGATGTTCTAATGCAATTCACCCCCCCTCACCCCTCACCCCCCCTCACCCCTCACCCCCCCCTCGCTGTCCTTAAATGGCAGGCATTGTGCACTAGTCTGATAGTGCTGGAGCAGGTCTCGCAACGTTTGCAAATCCCCAACATCCCTTTGGGCAGGCAGTCTTCAGATTTGGGATTAGGCGAAATTAATTACACTAGCCCAAATAAAATAAAAAATATTTTTTTTTATGTAGAAAGGTAGATAAAAAAACCCGAATAAATAATATTAATATTATTATTATTAATTAATAATAATATGTTTTTTCTTCTCCCTTTGTGCTTTTCAGGGCTACTGCTGGCCACTGGTGTATTGATTAAGGGTGTATTGATTAAGGGTGTATTGATTAAGGGTGTATTGATTAACGGTGTATTGTCATTTTAAGGTATTCGGTCTAGTCTACATTTGCATATTTACAACCATTTTAATGGAATTCAAGGCAGTTGAAGGATATCCTGTGTGTGTGTGTGTGTGTGTGTGTGTGTGTGTGTGTGTGTTGTAAAGAGCATTGCTTAGACGTTTTTAGATATTTAGAAGTCCAAAAGAAACATCTAACAACCATTTTAGCTGCTATTGGTAGTGAGTGAGAGAGTTAGTGTGAGAGAGTTAGTTAATGAGTGAGAGAGTGAGAGAGAGAGTGAGTGAGTGAGTGAGTGAGTGAGTGAGTGAGTGAGTGAGTGAGTAAGTGAGTAAGTGAGTAAGTGAGAGAGTGAGAGAGTGAGAGAGTGAGTGAGTGAGTGAGAGAGTGAGAGAGTGAGATAGTTAGTGAGAGAGTGAGAGAGTGAGAGGGTGAGAGAGTGAGAGAGTGAGTTAGTAAGTTAGTTTGTTGAGTTGCCATGGCTGCATCCATTGTCTGATCCCTCTGGGCCGGGGCCTGGGTGTGTCAGAGGCTCTTGGAGAAGGGCTCATCTAGTGGCGTTGTGTAAATACTAGGGGTGGGGAAAAAAAATCGATTTTTCGATTTCTCTCGATTCTCTTTAGAACGATTCTGTCTCGATTCAGAAAAGTTCATAATCGATTTTTTAATAAAAAAAAAAAAAATTGAAATTAATATTTTTTTTTAAATTTTTTTTTTTTACACATTCATTTTGTGTTGAAATGCAAGCTGCATCGATTATTGCATTGTTCATAGAAAGTCATAATTGTGACAAGGAAAAACTTTTTCTCTAATAAAAAAATAGATCTGTTGATTTTCTTTAATTATCAAACACAAAGTAGGAAGTGATTTGAGACTCTAAGTAGCAAACTCAAATGTTTTAAAAATCGAGATGCATCGATAATCGTTTTATCGGTTTAGAATTGATAATCGATAATCGGTTTAGAATCGAGAATCGGTTTAGAATCGAATCGTTGACCTCTGAATCGGAATCGAATCGAATCGTGAGGTGCCAAGAGATTCCCACCCCTAGTAAATACATCCAAATAAACTGGACTGCACTCCAGTTGTCTTCCTGTGCCATGGGGCTGAGTGTCAGATGCTGGGGCACGGAAGGGGTGGAGGTTTAACGAGTCCACCCGTTGGCAGAGAACGAGCGCTCCGTAAATCAAGCCTTTTCTCCTCGCCTGTTTCCTCGCTCGCTTTCCCATGACCTGCGCCTGAGCTGGGGGCCCAGAGCTTTTTACTATCGTCTCCTTCTGCCTCTCTCCCTTCCGCTGCGCTGCGTGCATTATTCTTCCACGAGTGTGTTGGCGGGCTCGGGAAAAAATGAGAGAAAGGGGCGCGGTGAAGGGAAAACGTCGAGGGTAGCGCCGGTTTCCAAAACGTACAATTTATTTAGGAGTCCGGAGAGAAGGAATAGTTTCACCAAATAAGCCGAGCCTCTGAGAAGCACATACCAGTTGGGCTGGAGCTTGTTGTGGGTGGATGGATCAAGTTGTTGGCCTCTCGCTGTGCACAGATTGAAATGGTATGGACAGAGCGCTGGACGGAAGGAATTCAGCTCCAAACTGAGGCTTTGGAGGACAGAAACATCCCGTTCTTGGTTGAATGTGAAGGGGAGCATTTGCAGCAGAGGGCATGGAGTGTGTGTGTGTGTGTGTGTGTGTGTGTGTGTGTGAGCAAGGAGTAGAAGGAGAGTGTATATATTTGAGAGAAACAGCCAATGTGTGTGTAAGTGTGTATTTGTGTTTGTTTTCTAAGGGGTCTCCAGGGTCAGTGTGTGTGCAGGGCGAAGCTTTTGTGGGGATGGGCTGTCCGACTGAAGACCAGCGGGGACATTTGAACGCCTTCTAGCCCTGTTTGCCGAGTAAATACTTAGAGTGTGGGCCAGGTCCAGATCTCCTGTGCTGTTTTATGAGATGGTATAGACAGGTTTAGAGGGTGTCCAGATCCCCTGTGCTGTTTTATGAGAAGGTATAGATGAGATGGCTCTTTGTACTGATGGGATGAAAACAGCCAACACCAGTGATGGGAATTACGAGGGACTTTCACAATTCCACGCAATCATATAATAACTGTTTAAAAAAAAAAAGTCCTCAATATATTGCAATTTTCGGAATACTGGGACCTCACATCAAGTGTAAACTTTCTTTGAAGATGCGGAGTGACCGTAAAATAAAGAACATATATAAGTAATGGATAAGTAATGGACTGTGAAAACAATCGATATTAACCTTACAGATAAACGATCTGTGAATTGAATCTGGTTTGATGTCTTATTCAGCTTGGACATCTTCCCAGTATTATTTATTCAGTGGACTGTGTGTGTGTGTGTTTGCGTGTGTGATCTGGAGAACAAGCGTGGGTTGAGTGTTCATGCATGCATCTTGTGAGTGTGTGTGTGTGTGTGTGTGTGTGTGTTTGCGTATGTGATCTGGAGAACAAGCGTGGGTTGAGGGTTCATGCATGCGTGTGTGTGTATGTGTGTGGATGAATTGTGTTTCATCGTAGTGTGTGTGCGTGTGTGTGGATAAATTGTGTTTCATCGTAGTGTGTGTGTGTGTGTGTGTGTGTGTGTGTGTGTGTGTGTATGTGAAGGCCTAATTGTTTGGCCCATGCAGCGTCCAGTGCACGCATGCACGTCATTTGAGACAGTGACCTGTGAGTGTGTGTGTGAGAGTGAGAGTGAGAGAGTAAGTGTGTGTGTGTGTGATAGGACAGCCTCCACTTCTTCCAAGGCCTCAAGTATTGTTCCACATCTAGATTGGAACCCTCCTCCCCCTCCCCCACTTCTCATACTCCTGTCTCTCCCTCTCTCTCTTATCGTGATGGCTGTGTGTGTGTGTGTATGTGTGCGTGCGTGTGTGTGTGTGTGTGCGTGTGTGTGTGTGTGTGTGTGTTCTCCCTGAGGGTAATTGTAAGCGCTGGAGCTGTTTCCTGATGGCCTGGTGCTTTGTCAGTGTGGATATTGTAAGTGTTCCAGAGGGGTAGCCTTTGAAGTGGCTTCTGATAACACCCCACCCCCACCCCCACCCCCACCCCCACCCACCTCAGAGGCCGTGAGGGCCTTCATGTACCTGCTATTTATCACGTATTCATCACATTACATATCAGCATTTAGGACATGTTGGCACTCTCTCCCTCTCTCTCCATCTCTATCTCTC
>NC_045170.1:6461089-6466089 GCF_900700415.2 Clupea harengus | reverse complement strand
ACACACACAAACACACACACACACACACATACAAAAAAAACCCACACACAAACACACACACACACACACACACAAAAAACACACACACACACACACACACACACACACACCATCAAACACACACACACACATCGGATAGGTATTCCTAAGGAAGACAAATGAGTGTTACAGAACTATGGGCAGAAATGAAAGAAATTAAAAATGAATCTGAATAGCATTATTCAAAATTATCTCTGAAATATTTCCAATTCCAATAAACTTGAAACTGATTGTAATCTAATAAAATTGAATGCATTTCCTCTGAAACTGTATTTGATCCTCACTGAAAACTGAAATCATATATATACATGTACTTCCACTCTCACATTCAGTTCTCCTCATTCAATCTCAGTTGTCCATATTCAATCCCAGTTTTTCCTCATTCGATCCCAGTTCTCCTAATTCAATTTCAGTTTTCCTAATTCAATCTCAGTTCTCCTCATTCAATCCCAGTTCTCCTTATCCAATCCCAGTTCCTCCTCATTCAATCCCAGTTCTCCTAATCTAATCCCAGTTCTTCCTCATTCAAGCCCAGTTCTTCCTCATTCAATCCCAGTTTGCTGAGACACACATCTGGACGTTGAGGAAGAGCAATCAAGTGCAGATTGTTAAATCTGATACTACGTGACGCAACAGCCATTTCCAGCAGTCACGTAGAGATCTCATCCAGCCATCTCTTTGCTACCGGTCATCTGACTGACAAAAGAGGGAATTATATTTAACTAATATTTCCCTACCCTGCAACAAAAAAAAATCACGTTTCCACAACGTAGGATTAAATGCCGTTAAGAGAACGAAACCAAGCGTGGTTCATGTTCGGTGTTCTTAACACTAGTATCCTAGCAAGTAAATGTTCCCTAGATCTACTCATTTATTGGGGGGGGTAATCCACTACCATGCTTTAATGCACATGTTAATTTGATTCAGGTGTGCTGATAATATATATAACCTGATTCTATAAATATCATACCCGTTAAAAGTAGGGGTGGGGGAAAAAAATCGATTTTTCGATTTCTCTCGATTCTCTCTAGAACGATTCTGTCTCGATTCAGAAAAGTTCATAATCGATTTTTGAATAAAAAAAAAAAAAAAATTTAATTTTTTTTTTTTTTTTTACACATTCATTTTGTGTTGAAATGCAAGCTGCATCGATTATTGCATTGTTCATAGAAAGTCATAATTGTAACAAGGAAAAACTTTTTCTCTAATAAAAAAATAGATCTGTTGATTTTCATTAATTATCAAACACAAAGTAGGAAGTGATTTGAGACTCTGAGTAGCAAACTCAAATGTTTTAAAAATTGAGATGCATCGATAATCGTATTATCGGTTTAGAATTGATAATCGATAATCGGTTTAGAATCGAGAATCGGTTTAGAATCGAATCGTAGACCTCTGAATCGGAATCGAATCGAATCGTGAGGTGCCAAGAGATTCCCACCCCTAGTTAAAAGTGCATCACAAAATGCTGTAAAAAACGCTGCTTCAGTTCTCAAAAGCAAACAACAATGGTGGAACTTGTGAACCTTTTCACCATCTCTTCCTTCTGTATTGAGGCACCAATCGGGTCGAAAGTCTTTCAGTTCCAATAGTGTGATAGGTGGAACTGTTCTGCCAGCTGGTATAAGTTCCAAAAGAGTGATGGTGGAACTGTTCTGCCAGATGGTTTAAGTTCCAAAAGAGTGATAGTGGAACTGTTCTGCCAGATGGTTTAAGTTCCAAAAGAGTGATGGTGGAACTGTTCTGCCAGATGGTTTAAGTTCCAAAAGAGTGATAGTGGAACTGTTCTGCCAGATGGTATAAGTTCCAATAGAGTGATGGTGGAACTGTTCTGCCAGCTGGTATAAGTTCCAAAAGAGTGATAGTGGAACTGTTCTGCCAGCTGGTATAAGTTCCAAAAGAGTGATGGTGGAACTGTTCTGCCAGATGGCATAATCAAGAAAAGGGTCCAGGCGCTCATGAAACAGTAGATTGTCGAGGTTAAGGTGAGTTAGACGTTAGCAGTAAGATAGCTAGTGGAAGGCAGCCTTGTTGATTTGTGTGGGTAAAGATATCGCCCCCACTGATATGGTGATGGGTGTGGAAGACCAGCGAGCATCCGAGCCGACACAATGCTCAACACCTGCTTAGTCATTGGCAATTGATGCTGATTCGCTTAGTGTTGCATGGTTTGAATCATTTGCGTTGTGAACGTTATGTGGTTTAAAGCCATTTTATTAGCACAGTTCATTGGAGTTCATTTTTCCATTCTATTAGCACAGTTCCAATCTAGCAAATTCTATTCATGCTATTCAGATTCACTTTTTCAGTGCAATTATTCAGATTAAATTATGAATTCATTTCAAATTCATTTTCTACTGATACATATTTCTGCCCATACAGTAACCCCTCACGTTACTCTTCCATCTCTCTCTCTCTCCCTCTCTCTCTTTCTCTCTCTCTCTCTCTCTTTCTCTCTCTTTCTCTGCCCTCTCTCTGCCCTCTCTCTCTCTTTCTCTGTCTCCCTACAGCTCCCTTCATCGTCAGCTGTCTCTCTCTCTGCCCCCTCTCTCTCTCTCTCCCTCATCTCTCCATCCCTAAAAGACTTGTGGCCGAAGGCTGCAGTGTTCTTGTCGTGGTTGCCGTGTCCAATAGGCACCGCCCACGCCAAGCTGGCCCTGAACCTGTTTGGCTGCGTTGCAGAATGCTTCATTTTGATTGGCTGGCAGCGTTTACCTACAGCTGTCCAGCACAAATGTCAAACAATGCACCCCTTCATGCTGGCAGCAGACATCACGTACACACACACACACACCCCGAGACAGTGGGGACACACACACAATCACACATCACGTACATACACACACGCGTGGTTGAGAGATTTCTTACTGTCCATGGAGAGAGGCTTGCTTCAGGGTGATCTGGTGTACAGCTCAGTTGGACTCCCTCTGTGCCTCTCTTACACACACACACTAACACCATGAAGAATACGTGTGTGTGTGTGTGAGAGAGAGAGAGAGAGAGAGAGAGAGAGAGAGTACGTGAGAGAGAGAGTACGTGTGTGTTTTGGTGCTTAGGGCCAACCAGCATCTTGTACTCAGTAGTGTACAGATAAGCAGCTGTGTGGAGTATAGCGTCTATAAGAGCCTGGGTGATGCAACTTCCTCTTCCTCTCCCCGAGGCTGGCTTCGTGTTCGGCTGTAGAGTATAGAGTCCATAGGAGCACATCTGTCTGTCTGGATGCAGGCTCTCTCTCTCTCTGATTGGCCTTTGGATCTGTCAGTCTGGTTCATGCCGGTCTGGGTCCTGTTCTGATTGGCCTGGGTTCTGTGAGTCTTATTCTGCTGGTCTGGGGTCCTGTTCTGATTGGCCTGGGTTCCGTGAGTCTTATTCTGCTGGTCTGGGGGTCCTGTTCTGAATGGCCTGGGTTCTGTGAGTCTTATTCTGCTGGTCTGGGGGTCCTGTTCTGAATGGCCTGGGTTCTGTGAGTCTTATTCTGCTGGTCTGGGGGTCCTGTTCTGAATGGCCTGGGTTCTGTGAGTCTTATTCTGCTGGTCTGGGGGTCCTGTTCTGAATGGCCTGGGTTCCGTGAGTCTTATTCTGCTGGTCTGGGGGTCCTGTTCTGAATGGCCTGGGTTCCGTGAGTCTTATTCTGCTGGTCTGGGGGTCCTGTTCTGAATGGCCTGGGTTCTGTGAGTCTTATTCTGCTGGTCTGTGGTCCTGTTCTGAATGGCCTGGGTTCTGTGAGTCTTATTCTGCTGGTCTGGGGGTCCTGTTCTGAATGGCCTGGGTTCTGTGTTCTTATTCTGCTGGTCTGGGGGTCCTGTTCTGATTGGCCTGGGTTCCGTGAGTCTTATTCTGCTGGTCTGGGGGTCCTGTTCTGATTGGCCTGGGTTCTGTGAGTCTTATTCTGCTGGTCTGGGGGTCCTGTTCTGATTGGCCTGGGTTCTGTGAGTCTTATTCTGTTGGTCTGGGGGTCCTGTTCTGATTGGCCTGGGTTCTGTGAGTCTTATTCTGCTGGTCTGGGGGTCCTGTTCTGATTGGCCTGGGTTCCGTGAGTCTTATTCTGCTGGTCTGTGGTCCTGTTCTGAATGGCCTGGGTTCCGTGAGTCTGGTTCTACCGGTCCGGGTCGTGTTGGTTGACACAGAACAAATCTTTGTTCAGTCCCAGCCTCCCATTCATTCTCTGGCCAAACATGAGGACCGCGTCCAAGCAGGAGGAGACTGGAGAGTGTGGGGATGGCTCTCTCTCTCTTTTTTTTGTTCTCCCTCTCTCTGTCTTTCTCTCTCTCTTGCTCTATTTCTCTCTCTCTCCATCTTGCTCTCTTTCTCTCTCTCTGTCTGTCTCTTTCTCTCTTTCTCTCTCTCTCGCTCTCTGTCTCTCTCTCTCGCTCATTCTGTCTCTTTCTCTCTCTCTCTCTCTCTCTCTCTGTCTGTCTGTCTGTCTCTCTCGCTCTCTCTCTTTCTCTCTCTCCTGTTCTTTCCTGCTGCGCTGGTGTGGTTTATTTTGAGTGATGGGGACAGAAAGGAGAAAGGCCTGTTTGTGTATGTGTGTGTGTGTGTGTGTGTGTGTTTGTGTTTGTGTTTGTGTTTGTGTGTGTCTGTTTGTGTGTTTGTGTGTGTCTGTTTGGGTGTGTGTTTGTGTGTTTGGGTGTGTGTTTGTGTGTTTGGCTGCTTTTTTGTTTCTGTCCTTGTGTGTGAGATTGCCTTTTTGTTTGTGTGTGTGTGTGTTTGTGTGTGTGTGTGTGTGTGTGTGTGTGTGTGTGTGAGAGAGAGAGAGAGAGAGAGAGAGAGAGAGAGAGAGAGTGAGAGTGGGATTCCAAGAGAACAGAGCACATTGCTTTATTAGATTTGATGGGAATCTGACCAATCAAAGCTGGCCTCATGATCTTCAGGCTCTGCCGCAGCAGAAAACATGTTGGCATTTGCTCCCCCCCCCCCCCGCCCCCCTCCCCCCCCCCCCCCCCCCCCCCCCCCCAAAG
>NC_045170.1:6456754-6460589 GCF_900700415.2 Clupea harengus | reverse complement strand
GGCAGACTATATATATAGTCTGAATCACGTCCTAATCGAGGCCACAGTGGCTGGTCGAAGTGCTTCTGTGTGCGTTCGGAGGCTATCTAGCCCACAACAGAAGTAAAGAATAACACAGAAACAGCAGCGTAGCTTCTAGTCGTGTTGAATGAATGTTATTCTGACCGTCCGCCATATCTAGTGTGAACACATGTCTGTTTGAAGGGTTGTTGTGCTAGAAGTCAACACAAAGCCTTCTTGGTGCCATCCTATCAGATGTTGTAGAGAGCCACCAGGCCCTGGGCTAGACGTCAGTGTGTTCCTCTGTCTGCTGTCAGTGGCTGTGGCTCTTGCTGCCTAAGTCTTGTACATAGTCTTATATGAGGGTCGAGAGGAATAGGTGTGTGTGTGTGTGTGTGTGTGTGTGTGTGTGTGTGTGTATCTGTCAATTTATCTTTCAGCCTGAGTGTGTGTCTGTGTGTGTGTAACTTATAATTTGATGTTATTTGCTTGTCATCGTCTTTGCAAAACCAGCTGCTCCAGAGGCTGTGTTCTACAGGAGGTTGTGGTTTACCCCCCCCCCCCTTTAGACCGTACCCAGCCTGTACTGTGTGCCATTTTTACGCAACATTCAGGGAAGTAGCCGAAGATTCTGATTGAATTTTCCTTCATGTCTGCAATAGTTTGAAATGTCAGTTCCCCCGCAGTATCAATGGAGCTGGTGGGGCTTGACCTAGAGGACCCTGAGTCATCAAAGGCATTCCGAATACTTCCCCGCATGTCTGCATTATTTATGTGCATGTGTGCAGACAGAGGAAGCCTTCATGGAGGCTCGTATGTTCAGATCGGGGTGAATTCCCAAACAGAATGTCATTACAGTCCCTGTTTGTCACAGTCGTTTTTTAATCCGTTTGTTTTTTATGGAATGTCAGGCCATTTTGAGGTTTGTGCATGATTTCATACAAATGCGGCTTCTGCTTCTCGAGGTGCATTAAAGGCACTTGTCTATGTCTTCGCCAGTCTATGTACGGGCGCGCGCGTGTGTGCGTGTGTGTGTGTGCGTGTGCGTGTGCGTGTGCGTGTGTGTGCGCAGGTGCGTGTGTGAGTGTGTGTGTGTGTCCGTGCGTGCGTGCGTGCGTGCGTGCGTGCGTGCGTGCGTGCGTGTGTGTGTGTGTGTACATTTTTCTTTCAGCCTGTCTGTCAGTTTGAGTTTCTATGGTACTTTTCATGCAGGTCACTTCAGTTCAAAGCACTCTGCCACAAACAGCACGGGATGCGCGGCGCTAGGCTACATTAATTGCATTGACCCGTCATCAAAGGCATGTCAAACTTTGATTCCAACTCCTAGTCAAATCCATCAAACTGCTCTCAAAGTGTGTGTGTCAGTGCATGCAGGCAGAACACTCAATTTCTGCCAGATGTTCTAATGCAATTCACCCCCCCTCACCCCTCACCCCACCCTCACCCCTCACCCCCCCTCGCTGTCCTTAAATGGCAGGCATTGTGCACTAGTCTGATAGTGCTGGAGCAGGTCTCGCAACGTTTGTAAATCCCCAACATCCCTTTGGGCAGGCAGTCTTCAGATTTGGGATTAGGCGAAATTAATTACACTAGCCCAAATAAAATAAAAAATATTTTTTTTTATGTAGAAAGGTAGATAAAAAAAACCGAATAAATAATATTAATATTATTATTATGAATTAATAATAATACGTTTTTTCTTCTCCCTTTGTGCTTTTCAGGGCTACTGCTGGCCACTGGTGTATTGATTAAGGGTGTATTGATTAAGGGTGTATTGATTAACGGTGTATTGTCATTTTAAGGTATTTGGTCTAGTCTACATTTGCATATTTGCAACCATTTTAATGGAATTCAAGGCAGTTGAAGGATATCCTGTGTGTGTGTGTGTGTGTGTGTGTGTTGTAAAGAGCATTGCTTAGACGTTTTTAGATATTTACAAGTCCAAAAGAAACATCTAACAACCATTTTAGCGGCTATTGGTAGTGAGTGAGAGAGTTAGTGTGAGAGAGTTAGTTAATGAGTGAGAGAGTGAGAGAGTGAGAGAGAGAAAGTGAGTGAGTAAGTGAGTAAGTGAGTAAGTGAGAGAGTGAGTGAGTGAGTGAGTGAGTGAGTGAGTGAGTGAGAGAGTGAGATAGTTAGTGAGTGAGTAAGAGAGTGAGAGAGTGAGAGGGTGAGAGAGTGAGAGAGTGAGTTAGTAAGTTAGTTTGTTGAGTTGCCATGGCTGCATCCATTGTCTGATCCCTCTGGGCCGGGGCCTGGGTGTGTCAGAGGCTCTTGGAGAAGGGCTCATCTAGTGGCGTTGTGTAAATACTAGGGGTGGGAATCTCTTGGCACCTCACGATTCGATTCGATTCCGATTCAGTGGTCAACGATTCGATTCTAAACCGATTATCGATTCTACACCGATTATCGATTCTAAACCGATTATCGATTATCAATTCTAAACCGATAAAACGATTATCGATGCATGTCGATTTTTAAAAAAATCTGAGTTTGCTACTCAGAGTCTCAAATCACTTCCTACTTTGTGTTTGATAATTAAAGAAAATCAACAGATGAATTACCTTCTCTATTTTTTTATTAGAGAAAAAGCTTTCCCTTGTCACAATTATGACTTTCAATGAACAATGCAATAATCGATGCAGCTTGCATTTCAACACAAAATTAATGTGTATAAAAAAAAAAAAAAAATTTAATTATTTTTTTTTTTTTATTAAAAAATCGATTATGAACTTTTCTGAATCGAGACAGAATCGTTCTAGAGAGAATCGAGAGAAATCGAAAAATCGATTTTTTTTCCCACCCCTAGTAAATACATCCAAATAAACTGGACTGCACTCCAGTTGTCTTCCTGTGCCATGGGGCTGAGTGTCAGATGCTGGGGCACGGAAGGGGTGGAGGTTTAACGAGTCACCCGTTGGCAAGAACGACGCGCTCCGTAAATCAAGCCTTTTCTCCTCGCCTGTTTTTCCTCGCTCGCTTTCCCATGACCTGCGCCTGAGCTGGGGGCCCAGAGCTTTTTTACTATCGTCTCCTTCTGCCTCTCTCCCTTCCGCTGCGCTGCGTGCATTATTCTTCCACGAGTGTGTTTGGCGGGCTCGGGGAAAAATGAGAGAAAGGGGCGCGGTGAAGGGAAAACGTCGAGGGTAGCGCCGGTTTCCAAACGTACAATTTATTTAGGGAGTCCGGAGAGAAGGAATAGTTTTCCACCAAATAAGCCGAGCCTCTGAGAAGCACATACCAGTTGGACTGGAGCTTGTTGTGGGTGGATGGATTCAAGTTGTTGGCCTCTCGCTGTGCACAGATTGAAATGGTATGGACAGAGCGCTGGACGGAAGGAATTCAGGCTCCCAAACTGAGGCTTTGGAGGACCAGAAACATCCCGTTCTTGGGTTGAATGTGAAGGGGAAGCATTTGCAGCAGAGGGCATGGAGTGTGTGTGTGTGTGTGTGTGTGTGAGTGTGAGTGTGTGTGTGTGTGTGTGTGTGTGTGTGTGTGTGTGTGTGTGTGTGAGCAAGGAGTAGAAGGAGAGTGTATATATTTGAGAGAAACAGCCAATGTGTGTGTAAGTGTGTATTTGTGTTTGTTTTCTAAGGGGTCTCCAGGGTCAGTGTGTGTGCCAGGGCGAAGCTTTTGTGGGGATGGCTGTCGACTGAAGACCAGCGGGGACATTTGAACGCCTTCTAGCCCTGTTTGCCGAGTAAATACTTAGAGTGTGGGCCAGGTCCAGATCCCCTGTGCTGTTTTATGAGATGGTATAGACAGGTTTAGAGGGTGTCCAGATCCCCTGTGCTGTTTTATGAGAAGGTATAGATGAGATAGATGAGAAAAAGTC
>NC_045170.1:6444254-6451754 GCF_900700415.2 Clupea harengus | reverse complement strand
CCAGATGGTATAAGTTCCAAAAGAGTGATAGTGGAACTGTTCTGCCAGATGGTTTAAGTTCCAAAAGAGTGATAGTGGAACTGTTCTGCCAGATGGTTTAAGTTCCAAAAGAGTGATGGTGGAACTGTTCTGCCAGCTGGTATAAGTTCCAAAAGAGTGATGGTGGAACTGTTCTGCCAGATGGTATAAGTTCCAAAAGAGTGATGGTGGAACTGTTCTGCCAGATGGCATAATCAAGAAAAGGGTCCAGGCGCTCATGAAACAGTAGATTGTCGAGGTTAAGGTGAGTTAGACGTTAGCAGTAAGATAGCTAGTTGAAGGCAGCCTTGTTGATTTGTGTGGGTAAAGATATCGCCCCCACTGATATGGTGATGGGTGTGGAAGACCAGCGAGCATCCGAGCTGACACAGTGCTCAACACCTGCTTAGTCATTGGCAATTGATGCTGATTCGCTTAGTGTTGCATGGTTTGAATCATTTGCGTTGTGAACGTTATGTGGTTTAAAGCCATTTTATTAGCACAGTTCATTGGAGTTCATTTTTCCATTCTGTTAGCACAGTTCCAATCTAGCAAATTCTATTCATGCTATTCAGATTCACTTTTTCAGTGCAATTATTCAGATTAAATTATGAATTCATTTCAAATTCATTTTCTACTGATACATATTTCTGCCCATACAGTAACCCCTCACGTTACTCTTCCATCTCTCTCTCTCTCCCTCTCTCTCTTTCTCTCTCTCTCTCTCTCTTTCTCTCTCTTTCTCTGCCCTCTCTCTGCCCTCTCTCTCTCTTTCTCTGTCTCCCTACAGCTCCCTTCATCGTCAGCTGTCTCTCTCTCTGCCCCCTCTCTCTCTCTGCCCTCTCTCTCTCTCTCTCTCTCTGCCCTCTCTCTCTCTCCCTCATCTCTCCATCCCTAAAAGACTTGTGGCCGAAGGCTGCAGTGTTCTTGTCGTGGTTGCCGTGTCCAATAGGCACCGCCCACGCCAAGCTGGCCCTGAACCTGTTTGGCTGCGTTGCAGAATGCTTCATTTTGATTGGCTGGCAGCGTTTACCTACAGCTGTCCAGCACAAATGTCAAACAATGCACCCCTTCATGCTGGCAGCAGACATCACGTACACACACACACACCCCGAGACAGTGGGGACACGCACACAATCACACATCACGTACACACACACACCCAGAGACAGTGGGTTTCTTGCTGTGGCCATCTATCTGCAGAGGACTGTCCCCAGACACACACACACACACACGCACACACACGCACACACACACACGCGTGGTTGAGAGATTTCTTACTGTCCATGGAGAGAGGCTTGCTTCAGGGTGATCTGGTGTACAGCTCAGTTGGACTCCCTCTGTGCCTCTCTCTTACACACACACACTAACACCATGAAGAATGTACGAGTGTACGTGTGTGTTTTGGTGCTTAGGGCCAACCAGCATCTTGTACTCAGTAGTGTACAGATAAGCAGCTGTGTGGAGTATAGCGTCTATAAGAGCCTGGGTGATGCAACTTCCTCTTCCTCTCCCCGAGGCTGGCTTCGTGCTCGGCTGTAGAGTATAGAGTCTATAGGAGCACATCTGTCTGTCTGGATGCAGGCTCTCTCTCTCTCTGATTGGCCTTTGGATCTGTCAGTCTGGTTCATGCCGGTCTGGGTCCTGTTCTGATTGGCCTGGGTTCTGTGAGTCTTATTCTGCTGGTCTGGGGTCCTGTTCTGATTGGCCTGGGTTCCGTGAGTCTTATTCTGCTGGTCTGGGGGTCCTGTTCTGAATGGCCTGGGTTCTGTGAGTCTTATTCTGCTGGTCTGGGGGTCCTGCTCTGAATGGCCTGGGTTCTGTGAGTCTTATTCTGCTGGTCTGGGGGTCCTGTTCTGAATGGCCTGGGTTCTGTGAGTCTTATTCTGCTGGTCTGGGGGTCCTGTTCTGAATGGCCTGGGTTCTGTGAGTCTTATTCTGCTGGTCTGGGGTCCTGTTCTGAATGGCCTGGGTTCTGTGTTCTTATTCTGCTGGTCTGGGGTTCTGTTCTGAATGGCCTGGGTTCTGTGAGTCTTATTCTGCTGGTCTGGGGGTCCTGTTCTGAATGGCCTGGGTTCTGTGAGTCTTATTCTGCTGGTCTGTGGTCCTGTTCTGAATGGCCTGGGTTCTGTGAGTCTTATTCTGCTGGTCTGGGGGTCCTGTTCTGAATGGCCTGGGTTCTGTGAGTCTTATTCTGCTGGTCTGGGGGTCCTGTTCTGAAGGGCCTGGGTTCTGTGAGTCTTATTCTGCTGGTCTGGGGGTCCTGTTCTGAATGGCCTGGGTTCTGTGAGTCTTATTCTGCTGGTCTGGGGGTCCTGTTCTGAATGGCCTGGGTTCCGTGAGTCTTATTCTGCTGGTCTGGGGGTCCTGTTCTGAATGGCCTGGGTTCCGTGAGTCTTATTCTGCTGGTCTGGGGGTCCTGTTCTGAATGGCCTGGGTTCTGTGAGTCTTATTCTGCTGGTCTGTGGTCCTGTTCTGAATGGCCTGGGTTCTGTGAGTCTTATTCTGCTGGTCTGGGGGTCCTGTTCTGAATGGCCTGGGTTCTGTGTTCTTATTCTGCTGGTCTGGGGGTCCTGTTCTGAATGGCCTGGGTTCTGTGAGTCTTATTCTGCTGGTCTGTGGTCCTGTTCTGAATGGCCTGTGTTCCGTGAGTCTGGTTCTACCGGTCCGGGTCGTGTTGGTTGACACAGAACAAATCTTTGTTCAGTCCCAGCCTCCCATTCATTCTCTGGCCAAACATGAGGACCGCGTCCAAGCAGGAGGAGACTGGAGAGTGTGGGGATGGCTCTCTCTCTTTTTTTTGTTCTCCCTCTCTCTGTCTTTCTCTCTCTCTCTTGCTCTATTTCTCTCTCCCTCCGTCTGTCTCTCTCTCGCTCACTCTCTTTCTCCATCTTGCTCTCTTTCTCTCTCTCTGTCTGTCTCTCTCTCTCGCTCGTTCTGTCTCTTTCTCTCTCTCTCTCTCTCTCTCTCTCTCTCTGTCTGTCTGTCTCTCTCGCTCTCTCTCTTTCTCTCTCTCCTGTTCTTTCCTGTTGCGCTGGTGTGGTTTATTTTGAGTGATGGGGACAGAAAGGAGAAAGGCCTGTTTGTGTATGTGTGTGTGTGTTTGTGTTTGTGTTTGTGTTTGTGTGTGTCTGTTTGTGTGTGTGTTTGTGTGTTTGGGTGTGTGTTTGTGTGTTTGGCTGCTTTTTTGTTTCTGTCCTTGTGTGTGAGATTGCCTTTTTGTTTGTGTGTGTGTGTGTTTGTGTGTGTGTGTGTGTGTGAGAGAGAGAGAGAGAGAGAGTGAGAGTGGGATTCCAAGAGAACAGAGCACATTGCTTTATTAGATTTGATGGGAATCTGACCAATCAAAGCTGGCCTCATGATCTTCAGGCTCTGCCGCAGCAGAAAACATGTTGGCATTTGCTCCCCCCCCCCCCCCCCCCCCCCCAAAGCCCTCCTCTCATTTAAGGTCCAAAGAGGTCGTCACCTGCAGGCCTCTGTCTCTCTCAGCCTCTGTCTCACACACCCTCTGTCTCACACAGCCTCTGTCTCACACACCCTCTGTCTCTCTCAGCCTCTGTCTCACACAGCCTCTGTCTCACACACCCTCTGTCTCTCTCAGCCTCTGTCTCACACAGCCTCTGTCTCACACAGCCTCTGTCTCTCACACAGCCTCTGTCTCTCACAGCCTCTGTCTCACACACCCTCTGTCTCACACAGCCTCAGTCTCACGAGGCCTCTGTCTCTCACAGCCTCAGTCTCACGAGGCCTCTGTCTCTCACAGCCTCTCTCTCACACACCCTCTGTCTCACACAGCCTCTGTCTCACACACCCTCTGTCTCACACAGCCTCTGTCTCTCACAGCCTCTGTCTCTCACAGCCTCTGTCTCACACACCCTCTGTCTCACACACCCTCTGTCTCACACACCCTCTGTCTCTCACACACCCTCTCTCTCACACAGCCTCTCTCTCACACAGCCTGTAAAAACACTTACTGGAGCAGCAAAAAGCAAACAGGCGTTTTTATAACTGATTTTGACTTTGAGTTTTGAGAGATCTGCTTTGTTTTGGTGTGTTTAGCGGTACTGCGAGTCTCACGTTCTCCGATGACGGCGTTAGAAAGCCTATGAAGGCCTGGGCGCAACTTTGTATTAGCTGTGCAGAACATCTGAAGTGACACGGTACACAATGGCAGTTTTCAGCTTTGTAAAGCAGCTTTCTAAGAGGCTTTGAGATGTAAGCTAATAAAGAATAGTCTTTATAGAGAACGAACTGGTTCACCCCACTGTAGGGACACAACACTACTTCAGCGCTGCTGTCTGTGTGTGTGTGTGTGTGTGTGTGTGTGTGTGTGTGTGTGTGTGCGCGTGTGCGTGTGTGTGTGTGTGCGTGTGTGTGTGTAACTCCACTGTAGGGCCACAACACTACTTCAGCGCTGCTGTCTGTGTGTGTGTGTGTGTGTCTGTGTGCGTGCGTGCGTGCGTGCGTGCGTGCGTGCGTGCGTGTGTTTAACCCCACTGTAGGGACACAACACTACTTCAGCGCTGCTGTGTGTGTGTGTGTGTGTGTTTTTGTGTGTGTGCGTGTGTGTGTGTGTGCGTGTGTGTGTGTGTAACTCCACTGTAGGGCCACAACACTACTTCAGTGCTGTGTGGGTGTGTGTGTGTGTGTGTGTGTGTGTGTGTATGTGTGTGTGTGTGTGTGTAACCCCACTGCAGGGCCACAACACTACTTCAGCACTGCAGTGCCAAAGGACTAGAAACTCTTGATGTAGTTTGAGTAAACACTTGTGTGTTTCCATGGTGTTCTGACCAGTGGCTTCATGCCTGCCCAAATGAGCAGATAAAGTCTCATGTCTCATAGTCTCATGTCTCATTGCTCTCTCATGTCATGCATCTGTGAGCCCCATACACTGATGACTTATATGAAGTTAATAATTCATTCATTTCAAGTGTGTGTTTTCGTCATTTATGGTTTAATCAAAGCCTTTGACCACCTGACCTTTGATACTAGGTTTGGCTTTATTGAACTCGAGTAACTGTATTTAAACCCTCTGGGGCAGTGAGTTTGAGGTCTGCAGCTCCGATAGGTAATACAACGACTGACGGAATCAAGACTCTGAGCTCTGAGAGTGGCAGTCCCCACATTTAACATAGACACACAGTGGCAGTCCACACACTTAACATTGACACATAGTGGCATCAGTGGCAGTCCACACACTTAACATAGACACAGAGTGGCAGTCCACACACTTAACATAGACACACAGTGGCAGTCCACACACTTAACATTGACACATAGTGGCATCAGTGGCAGTCCACACACTTAACATAGACACAGAGTGGCAGTCCACACACTTAACATAGACACAGAGTGGCAGTCCACACACTTAACATAGACACAGGAGTGTCAGTATTGCATGATAGACATTTGAAACATGTATGTCGTAATCTATAACGTTCATGTTTTGTTTTTTTTCTTCCTCTGCCAGAGAGCTAACTTTAGGACAAATGGTTGCCAGGTTACAGAGTAGGGGACAAAAGGGTTTCTCTGTGCAGGCTGTGCGTCCCTCTGGGACGAGAGCGACAGTGGTACAGTGGTAGAGAAGTCGTTTAGTAATCAGAAGGTTGCTAGTTTCGATTCCCTGTCGAAGCGTCCTTGAGCAAGACACTGAACCCCTAATTGCTCCTGATGTGCAGTGTGCCATCAGTGTAAATGTAAAATGTAAAATGTGTATACATTGTAAGTCGCACATATGTAAGTCGCTGTGACGGTCGTGGTGCGACCGCACATGAACTGTACACTCCGGTCCCATGTTTGCAACCACTAGCGCACCCAAACAGACATGGTTTGCGCACACACGCACACACAAACACTCATACAACTGATTACCTCAGGTCCTTGCCAATTACTCTGCTAATTGCCTAGGCTGGCAGGAGGGACACCTGGAATGGTCTGGGCCACACCACTTTGATAAAGTGTTTTATATACTTAGAAAGTGCTTATTTTATTACCTAGTTATTTATTTGTTGTTTAGAACACTGAGGAGTACTATGTTTATGTTTGAGGGTCTGTCTTGTCATTGTGTATTGTTTGTTTTGTTGTGTCTACCCCTGTGTTTAGAAATGGTGCTGGCCGCCAGGTATATATGTTCATTGCTCTGTCTGGTTGGGTTAGCTAGTCTTGTCAGGTATGTGTTGCTATGTAGACTGTTTTACTGCTGATTGTTGTCCTCTACCCCATTTAGAGGCTTAGCAGGTTCTGTGTACTTTTACTGCTGATTGTTGTCCTCTACCCCATTTAGAGGCTTAGCAGGTTCTGTGTACTTTTACTGCTGATTGTTGTCCTCTACCCCATTTAGAGGCTTAGCAGATTCTGTTATGTTTTTAGACTGCTGAATGTTGTCCTCTGCAGATAGAGGCGTAGCAGGTGATATATTTATGGAGACTGTTGCTTTTTGACCTCTGCTAATTCAGAGGCTTAGCAGTCCTCCAGGATATTGGAAGCATAAATAAACATATATTGTTAAACCCTCACTCTGTCTCTGAGCTTTCGGGCCAAACCCACATTTTTGACGGCAACCGAGGCTCGGTCCGTCACAGTCGCTTTGGATAAAAGCGTCTGCTAAATGACTAAATGTAAATGTAAATGAGAGGAGAATCTGACGAGAGCAGATTGAATTAGGATCATGGGCAGCACCTGTGAATGGACGTCACATGCCAGCCTGGTCCTGATGGGGGAACAGGGACAGCGGGACTGACGTACGAACACTAACAAACTAGAACAAACACACACAAACACACACTTTAACAAACACACAAGCACACACTAACACACACTTTAACAAACACACACAAACACAAACTTCAACAAACACACAAGCACACACTAACACACACTTTAACAAACACACACAAACACAAACTTCAACAAACACACGCTAACAAACTTTAACAAACACACACAAACACACACTAACACACACTTTAACAAACACACACTAACACACACCAACAAACACACACAAACACACACTTTAACAAACACACAAACACACACAAACACACACTTTAACAAACACTGACAAACACACACTTTAACAAACACACAAACACACACAAACACACACTTTAACAAACACACAAACACTAACACACACTTTAACAAACACTGACAAACACACACTTTAACAAACACACAAGCACACACTAACACACACTTTAACAAACACACGAAAAACACACATACGCTAACAAGCTTTAACAAACACACACTAACACAGACTTTAACAAACACACACTAACACACTTTAACAAACACACGAAAAACACACACTAACAAACATACGCTAACAAACTTTAACAAACACACACAAACACACAATAACACACACCTTAACAAACACACACAAACACACACTAACAAACTTTAACAAACACACACTAACACACTTTAACAAACACACACAAACACACAATAACACACACCTTAACAAACACACAC
>NC_045170.1:6421754-6429254 GCF_900700415.2 Clupea harengus | reverse complement strand
TGAACCCTCCACCCTCCTTTCCTAAATCTTAAAACCCAAACCACTCCTATTATGAGTGCACACACACACACACACACACACACACACACACACACACACAAAGTCTCTTCTGATGCCTGGTACATGCGTGTGTGTAATTCAGGAGAGCAAAGTGCCCACAGCTCTGACAGAGCTGCAGAAATGGCGCAATGTGTTGTCATGTGCTCATATTTAAAGTAAAGTCACATTATTTATGTTCACTGCAAAGGTGCACTGGCTTTTTAGCCCGGTTGTGGTACTGAGGCTGTTGTGATGGTAACCCCTTGGGATGCTTGTGACTGAGAAGGGACTGGTTGTGGTACTGAGGCTGTTGTGATGGTAACCCCTTGGGATGCTTGTGACTGAGAAGGGACTGGTTGTGGTACTGAGGCTGTTGTGATGGTAACCCCTTGGGATGCTTGTGACTGAGAAGGGACTGGTTGTGGTACTGAGGCTGTTGTGATGGTAACCCCATTGGGATGCTTGTGTCTGAACAGGGACTGGTTGTGGTACTGAGGCTGTTGTGATGGTAACCCCTAGGGATGCTTGTGTCTGAACAGGGATCGGTCACGGGAGCAGTGGGTTAAGTCCCTGGGGTCATCATAGCCTCTCTCCTTACATTTGGACCATACTTTTAATGGTGTTGATTATGTTGTGTGTGTGTGTGTGTGTGTGTGTGTGTGATGTTGGGGTACTGTTGCTATGTGGGTGATTGTGTGTATGTGTGTTTGTGTGTGATGTTTGTGTGTGTTCCGAATGCTGTCTCTCTTGCGGTATGAGGAGAAGACTTTATTTACCAGTTTTAACTTACATAATGCTTGCTGCAGCGGCAGAGGGTGCAGTGTCTGTCTGTGTCTGTCTGGGCGTGTCTGTGTGTCTGGGTGTGTACGTGTGTGTGTCTGATGCCTATTCTAATCCTTCCTCTGCACAGCAGCAGTCTGCACGTCCACGTCCTGTGGGTCCTGCCGGCACCTGAGTGTTTCAGTGCGTTACCTATGCAGTAGCTGTGCATTAGCAGTGCATTAGCTGTGCAGTAACCATGCAGTAGCTGTGAATTAGCTGTGGTTTAGCAGTGCATTAGCTGTGCAGTAGCTGTGCATTAGCAGTGAATTAGCTGTGGTTTAGCTGTGCAGTAGCTGTGAATTAGCTGTGGTTTAGCAGTGCATTAGCTGTGCAGTAGCTGTGAATTAGCTGTGAATTAGCTGTGGTTTAGCTGTGCATTAGCTGTGCAGTAACCATGCAGTAGCTGTGAATTAGCTGTGGTTTAGCAGTGCATTAGCTGTGCAGTAGCTGTGAATTAGCTGTGAATTAGCTGTGGTTTAGCTGTGCATTAGCCGTGCAGTAGCTGTGCATTAGCAGTGAATTAGCTGTGGTTTAGCTGTGCATTAGCTGTGCAGTAGAAGTGAATTAGCCGTGGTTTAGCAGTGCATTAGCTGTGCATTAGCAGTGAATTAGCTGTGGTTTAGCTGTGCATTAGCTGTGCAGTAGCAGTGAATTAGCTGTGCATTAGCTGTGGTTTAGCTCTGCAGTAGCAGTGAATTAGCAGTGCATTATCCAGCGAGCTGGATCCTGTGTGGAAGTGATCTTCTGAAAGAATTTAAAGCGCCATCTCTCTTCCAGGCCGCGCTGTGCGATGTGGTGTGTCCGTCCCTTTGGCTGGCTGTGTGACCTTTGACCTTGTAGAGATGTTGTTGAACGGCATTGTCAGGAATGGTTAGGGAGTGGAGTTTCTTCAAGCAGGCCCACAATAGCGAGTGATTTTTTCCCCCCCGTCTCTTCTGGCAAATAGCAGGAGGTCGGATGGAAAAACAAAAGCAAGGCTGCAAGAGGGAGGTGGAGAATGTGGACACTGTAGATGGAAAAAAAAAAAAAACATCCTGGCACCAGGCAAAAAAATGTGTGTGTGAGGATTTTGGATGTCCGTCAAGAATAGAAGGAGAGAGAAAATGGCAGAGAGAGAGGGAGAGAGAGCGGGAGGAGAAAGAGAGAGGGAAAGAGAGAAAGAATGGAAGAGGGAGAGAGTGAGGGAGGAGAAAGAGAGAGTAAAGGGAGAACGAGTGGGAGAGGGAGAGGGAGAGGGAGACAGACATAAAAGCAACAGAAGAGAAAGAGTGGAATTATTACATGTATCATACAAATACACATTATTCACTTTTTGATATCTGTCAGTGTGTGTGTTTATGTCTGTGTGGTGGAGTCTGTGCATGTCTGTATGTTCGTGTGTGGGTGTGTGTGTCTGTAACACAGGCTGACTTTCTTTTTAAATCAAACCAAAGAATCAAGGGTTGGAGGAGAGTAGAGTAGAGTAGAGTAGAGTAGAGTAGAGAGGCTGATCTCTAATAACATGTTAGAGTGTGTGTTTGTGTCTGTGTGTGTGTGTGTGTGTGTGTGTGTGTGTGTGTGTGTGTGTGTGTGTATCCCTCCATTTCGGTTGGTCGGTTTCAACATCTCTATTTGCTATTTCAGTCAGATGTTTTCACCCAGGACTCCAACCTCCCCCCTGAGTCCACACACTCACACACACACACACACACACACACACACACACACACACACACACACACACACACACACACACACACACACACACACACACACACAAATACCGAGACAAAGACACACAAACAAGCAAAATGACCTACACACACACGCACACATACTTACACACACACACACACAAATACCTACACACACACACACACACACAAATATCTACACACACACACACACACGCACACGCACTCAGAAACACACAAATATCTACACACACAGACACACTTACACACACACAAATACACACACACACACGTTGCAGTGTCACAACTCTGAACTGAGTGAACCTCAGCAGACCACAGAACTGACCATCCCAACCAGTGCAGAGGCTTGCGGCTAACTCTGTCCTCTGTGTGTGTGTGTGTGTGTGTTTGTTATGTTCACTAACTCTGTCCTCTGTGTGTGTGTGTGTGTGTGTGTGTGTGTGTTATGTTCACTAACTCTGTCCTCTGTGTGTGTGTGTGTGTTATTTTCACTAACTCTGTCCTCTGTGTGTGTGTGTGTGTGTGTGTGTGTGTGTCTCTGTGTGTTATGTTCACTAACTCTGTCCTCTGTGTGTGTGTGTGTGTGTGTGTGTCTGTGTGTTATGTTCACTAACTCTGTCCTCTGTCCTCTGTGTGTGTGTGTGTGTGTGTGTGTGTGTGTGTTATGTCCACTAACTCTGTCCTCTGTGATTGCCATGTCTTAATAAGGCCAGAAGAGGTGATTCGAAAAGTGAGAGATGATGAAATAGCTGAGCCAGTGAGAGAAAGATCTAAATACAGAGGGACATATCCTGCTGAAGGAGAGCGAGAAGAGAGAGATTTTAGTTATACACGCAAAAGATCTGAAATTCATGCAATTTGGGGGAAAGAAAATATTGCTACACGTCGCGTATCGTGATGTTATGTTTCGTGATACTGTATCGAGTCTCAAAACTCAATTTGTCGCATTTTAATGCATAGTTTACATGCAACGGTTCGTGGCAGATTGCGGTTCATTTTGTGTGTAGTGTTTAAACCCCCCAACTGCTAGATAGCAGTGAGCTAGGCACACAACACAGGCTCCGTGGGGGGTCTGCCATCCCAGAACCACCCCCTTCCATACTCACGATGGGTTAGGACACATGCCAATACCAGGGACAACAGTGCCCAAACACGTCTGGACACCATCAATCTCATTATTCTGTGGCAGGCCACAGGCTATCCAGGGTAGAGGGTGGGTGGGGGTGACCCCCTTGAGAGTACGGACCTGGGTTAGGGAAAGGGTAGGAGTTGGATACAAAAAGGGAAGGTGTGAGGAATTGGGGGGGGGTGGGGTTACGAACAACTTTAGTGTTTCTTTGAGTGAGAGACCTCAGAAACCACAAACCCAACAGAAGTGTTGTGGTTGATTTAGCTAGAAAGCCTCTAACACCTATCTCCACTGGTCTTGTGTGTGTGTGTGCCAACCTCGTTGCCACTAACACCTATCTCCACTGGTCTTGTGTTTGCTTGGCAACCTCATTCGCTCATTTCCACTACTGGTTCCGCATACTTTAGCTTTATCCTTTCAAAGGCTTCCTCAGTCGCATCTTCAAAGGGAATTGTTAACTCAATAAAGTAAACAATGCGCTCACACTCACAATACAACATCATGCCTGGCCTCATGGCAGTCACAACAATGCACTGTGGAACTTGTAGTTGCCATGGCAGTCACAACAATGCACTGTGGAACTTGTAGTTGCCTTCCGACATCAGCCAGCTAGTTTTGGAACATAACTCCGTATTGCTGCTTTAACAGGTAGTGCTCAATGCAGGGTCCCTGTACTCTTTCATCCAGGCATTTCATCCTTCCCTGGTGGATCCTCAAGCCTTTCGGTGAAGATACCTTCCTCCATCCACATACACAAACGTGAAGCCCTTTACTCTCACCCTCCGAACTGGCCGTATCTTATCTATGTTCGTCCCCTATCTCGTAGTCAGAGCCGTGCTAAAGGCTAAAGCCATGTGGTTTGCCTGTGAGTCATCTTCCACCCCTAGTCTCACCAGCTTGAGGGGTGTTCTCTGAGAGAACACGAGAGAGGGAGAGACAGGAGGTCATCTAGAGAGAGAGAGAGAGAGAGAGGGAGAGAGAGAGAGAGAGAGAGAGAGAGAGAGAGAGAGAGAGAGAGAGAGAGAGATGGAGTGACAGCATTTCATGTGCAGATCTTCAATAAAACTGCCGTATCCACAGTGGTCTAATAAAGGCATTTATGGACTACTGGAGGAGAGGAGACGGGACAGGAGGTTTGCTCTATACAAAAGTTGGAGTAATTATTTAATATTTATGAATGTGTAAAAAGTGTGCTTAATATAGCATAGCATTAGCATAATTGATTGATAAATGAATGAAAACAACATTTAAAAATAAATTATCTAAGATATTTAATGAATAGCATAAAATAATTGATTCATTGTCTGAAAGTTTAAATTGGGTTATACTTACAGAGCCAGTTTGTGGATGTAGCATTTGAGTTTAGATAGAGGGCTAGTCTGTAGCACTGCCTCGTAGATGTGTGTGCCTCGTAGATGTGTGTGCCTCGTAGATGTCTGTAGC
The DNA here is from genome assembly GCF_900700415.2 of Clupea harengus. Taxonomy (NCBI): domain Eukaryota; kingdom Metazoa; phylum Chordata; class Actinopteri; order Clupeiformes; family Clupeidae; genus Clupea; species Clupea harengus. The sequence goes on along the minus strand of NC_045170.1, from coordinate 6,424,127 downwards.
ACCGCCTCGTAGATGTGTGTGCCTCGTAGATGTCTGTAGAAACTGCCTCGTAGATGTGTGTGCCTCGTAGATGCCTCTAGCACCGCCTCGTAGATGTGTGTGCCTCGTAGATGTCTGTAGCGCCGCCTCGTAGATGTCTGTGCCTCGTAGATGTGTGTGCCTCGTAGATGTCTGTAGCGCCGCCTCGTAGATGTGTGTGCCTCGTAGATGTCTCTAGCACCGCCTCGTAGATGTGTGTGCCTCGTAGATGTCTGTAGCACTGCCTCGTAGATGTCTGTGCCTCGTAGATGCCTGTAGCACCGCCTCGTAGATGTGTGTGCCTCGTAGATGCCTGTAGCACCGCCTCGTAGAAATCTGTAGCACTGCCTCGTAACAATCTGTAGCACTGCCTCGTATGTCTATAGTCAAGCATTCATTATCCATAAGGTTGTAACTGATATTGTGTTCAGATTTTTGTGTTTGATTCATTGAAATGCTCATGTTTGTTTTCAATAATATTATATTAAACCATTTATAATCTGTAACGCTGCCATTGGTGTGCTCATGAGTTCATACTCCGTAATAAGAGTTTGGCCGAGTGTTCCGTGTTTCCGTTGGCACCCTCGCTGAACCAGGGGAATGTCTTCCAGACACCAAGGCTGCCTCCAGGGGTCTGCGTTGGGAAAGAAAGATGTTTGATTTGATTTGATTTGATTTGATTTGATGGGAACGGTTCTGTCCCAGGCCTGCTCTCGGCTCTCACTGCGGAGGGTATCCATCTTCAAATGAATGCTGGAGCTCCAAGGCTTATGTCCTCGATGTCGAAAGAGAAGAGGAGGAGGCGGCCATGTTTTACATCCCAAACGAACCCAGGGAACTCAGTGATTGGAACACGCTTTGGGCATCACCGCTCTTAATCCTGGCAGAGGCTACTGGTGCAGCGGCTCTTTTGGCCGTGTGTGTGTGTGTGTGTGTGAGTGTGTGTCTGTATGTGTGTAAGTGTGTATTTGTGTGTTTGTGTGTGTGAGTGTGTGTGTGTGTGTGTGAGTGTGTGTCTGTATGTGTGTAAGTGTGTATTTGTGTGTTTGTGTGAGTGTGTGAGTGTGTGAGTGTGTGTGTGTGTATGAGTGTGTGTCTGTATGTGTGTAAGTGTGTATTTGTGTGTTTGTGTGAGTGTGTGAGTGTGTGTGTGTGTTTGTGTGTATGAGTGTGTGTGTGTGTGTGTGTGTGTGTGTGTGTGTGTGTGTGTGTGTGTGTGTGTGTTTGTGTGTATGTGTGTGTGTGTGTGTGTGTGTGTTTGTGTGTATGAGTGTGTGTGTGTGTGTGTGTGTGTGTGTGTTTGTGTGTATGAGTGTGTGTGTGTGTGTGTGTGTGTGTGCGCGCGTGGACGTGTCTTTGCTGGAAAGGTTGATACAACACAAAAAGGCCAGTTACTCGAGCTTGTCTGTTATTCCCCAAAGACAACATCCAGTTTGCTCGCGTTTCCAAATCCCCTTAATCCTGGAGTCTTCAGATGTGATCTTCAGTGCTTTTGTTCATATCGCCGCTGGTAAAGCAGAAGAGTCCACCTTAAATAAGCTCTAAACTGGAGTAGCCCTGAGTTCATGATTAATGGTTCCGAGGACCTTGGCCACTTTTGTAAAATAGAGGACATTTCTTTATGTTGAGAAGGAATTCCCTGCCACATTCCCCCAGATACATAGGCGTGGAGATTCTCTCTCTCACACACACACAAACACACACACACACACACTCACACACTCACAGACACATTCACCCAGATACATGTAGACGTGGAGATTCAGCCATGGCGCAGGGACATGTAGCTATACACACAACGTTCGCAAGTTTGGAATCAAAACAATTCTGAAGACATTGACAAGGTTATAAATAATCATGTCTGCTTGAAAGAGTAATGTTATGCTTGACATTTTATGCTCAAAGAATCTTCCACCATTTACAGCAATTACAAACTCTGCAGCATCAGAGTGTGGCTGGTTCTGCAGCATCAGAGCGTTCTGCAGCATCAGAGCGTGACTGGTTCTGTTCTGCAGCATCAGAGCGTGGCTGGTTCTGTTCTGCAGCATCAGAGCGTGGCTGGTTCTGTTCTGCAGCATCAGAGCGTGGCTGGTTCTGTTCTGCAGCATCAGAGCGTGGCTGGTTCTGTTCTGCAGCATCAGAGCGTGGCTGGTTCTGTTCTGCAGCATCAGAGCGTGACTGGTTCTGTTCTGCAGCATCAGAGCGTGGCTGGTTCTGTTCTGCAGCATCAGAGCGTGGCTGGTTCTGTTCTGCAGCATCAGAGCGTGACTGGTTCTGTTCTGCAGCATCAGAGCGTGGCTGGTTCTGTTCTGCAGCATCAGAGCGTGTGGTTCTGCAGTATCAGAGCGGTTCTGC
>NC_045170.1:6411754-6416754 GCF_900700415.2 Clupea harengus | reverse complement strand
TTAAGTGTGTGTGTTCATTTAGTGTGTGTGTTCATTTAGTGTGTGTGTTCATTTAGTGTGTGTGTTTATTAAGTGTGTGTGTTCATATAGTGTGTGTGTTTATTTAGTGTGTGTGTTTATTAAGTGTGTGTGTTCATTTAGTGTGTGTGTTCATTTAGTGTGTGTGTTTATTAAGTGTGTGTGTTCATTTAGTGTGTGTGTTCATTAAGTGTGTGCGTTCCTCAAGGAGCATTTCTCAACACCCCTCCCTGCAGCCACTTCCTGGCAACTCTGGCAGTGCATAGTAAGCAGAGTTTGTCCTATGCTGCATAGCTGCTGGGCTTTCTCGTTGGGTTGTGAGTGTGTGTGTGTGAGTGTGAGTGTGAGTGTGTGTGTGTGTGTGTGTGTGTGTGTGTGTGTGTGTGTGTGTGTGACTCGGGCCTGAGACCAGACGGGACTCGTGTCCAAGTGTAGGCAGGGGGCGGGTTCCGTTGGCAACTCCTCATGGTTCTAGAATGCATGGAATTCTACCGGTGGTTTGCAGACAGCCGTGACATCAGCGTGTTTTTCTGTTTTGTGTTGGAGCACTGGGGAGGCTGTGTGTGTGTGTGTGTGTGTGTGTGTACGTGTACGTGTACGTGTGAATGAGTGGAACCTGGTTGTCCCAGCTCTTTCTTGTATGTGCCAGTGTTTTGTGTGTAAACGTGTCTGTGAGTGTGAATGTGTGTGTGTGTATGTGTATGTCTAGGTGTGTTTGTGAGTGTGAATGTATGTGAGTGTGTATGTGTGTGTGTGTGAGTGGAGCCTCATCATCCTGGCTCACCTTCATGTGCTAGTGGTGTGTTTGTGTGTGTGTGTGTGTGTGTGTGTGTGTTTATGAGTGTGTGTGTGTGTGTTAGTCTCAGCTCAGCCTGGCTCTATTCCTCGCCACACAAGCGCTGGGCCAGTCAGTCCCATCTTCCTGCTTTGGCACGGGCACATCGGCGGCGACCAATCAGCTGCGGAGGAGCCTGGAGGGGATCCTTCGGCGACAGGGTTTGACCTATTTGCAGCTTGGCAGCTGATCGCTTTCTCCCAGAATGCTCTGCTGTTGTCGCTTTGAGAAGGAGTCAAGGGGAGTCATCGGAGAAGGAGGGTATTGGAGAAGGCCCCCGTCTGAACAAACGTCCAAACTTGAGGTCTCTCTGGGTACTGCGAGTCCCCTTATACGTCCGGGCCAGGCCAGGCCCGACTGGCGATGTCTTTTTCACACACAAGCAGAGAACAAGTTGAGAATGAGGGTTTTTTGGCGTCGCATTCTCTGGGATTATTTGTTCTGGATGTAGAGTGGGAGACGAGAGATTTGCACGTTTCCTGTGTGTGTGTGTGTGTGTGTGTGTGTGTGTGTGTGTGTGTGTGTGTGTGTGTGTGTGTGTGAGGGAATGCCTGCTCCATGCCAGACAGCACTAAGACTAGAGCTGTGTGTGTGTGTGTGTTTGTGTGTGTGTGTGTGTGTGTGTGTGTGTGTGTGTGTGTGTGTGTGTGTGTGTGTGAGACAGAGAGAGAGAGAGAGAGAGAAAGAGGAAGATGGGATTAGATGCGACCTCAACAGAAACCTCAGCCACACTGGGCAGGTTATGAGCACATTGATCACGCAGCTTTACTGGAGCATTGTGTGTGTGTGTGTGTGTGTGTGTGTGTGTGTGTGTGTGTGTGTGTGTGTGTGTGTGTGTGTGTGTGTGTGTGTGTGTGTGTGTGTGTGTGTGTGTGTGTGTGTGTGTGTGGTTCATGAGACCTGCTGCTGACCCAGCTCTGCTGAGGAGAAGTGTGTCTCATAGCACCCAGCTCACATGTTTAATTCTCATACACTCACTCTATTAGGTCTGATAGCATCCAGTTCACATGTTTAACTCTCCTAAACTCACTCTATTAGGACTGATTAGGTCTGATAGCATCCAGTTCACATGTTTAACTCTCATACACTCACTCGAGAGTAGTTTTGTGTTGAGTTGAGTTTTATTAGATGTGACTGCAAGAGTAGTTTTGTAACATGAGTTGAGTTTTATTAGATGTGACTGGGAGAGTAGTAGTTTTGTGTTGAGTTGAGTTTTATTTGATGTGACTGCAAGAGTAGTTTTGTGACATGAGTTGAGTTTTATTAGATGTGACTGGGAGAGTAGTTTTGTGACATGAGTTGAGTTTTATTTGATGTGACTGGGAGAGTAGTTTTGTGACATGAGTTGAGTTTTAGTAGATGTGACTGCGAGAGTAGTTTTGTGACATGAGTTGAGTTTTATTAGATGTGACTGCAAGAGTAGTTTTGTGACATGAGTTGAGTTTTATTATATGTGACTGCAAGAGTAGTTTTGTGACATGAGTTGAGTTTTATTAGATGTGACTGGGGGAGTAGTTTTGTGACATGAGTTGAGTTTTATTAGATGTGACTGCAAGAGTAGTTTTGTGACATGAGTTGAGTTTTATTTGATGTGACTGCAAGAGTAGTTTTGTGTTGAGTTGAGTTTTATTAGATGTGACTGGGAGAGTAGTTTTGTGACATGAGTTGAGTTTTATTTGATGTGACTGGGAGAGTAGTTTTGTGACATGAGTTGAGTTTTAGTAGATGTGACTGCGAGAGTAGTTTTGTGACATGAGTTGAGTTTTATTAGATGTGACTGCAAGAGTAGTTTTGTGACATGAGTTGAGTTTTATTATATGTGACTGCAAGAGTAGTTTTGTGACATGAGTTGAGTTTTATTAGATGTGACTGGGGGAGTAGTTTTGTGACATGAGTTGAGTTTTATTAGATGTGACTGCAAGAGTAGTTTTGTGACATGAGTTGAGTTTTATTTGATGTGACTGCAAGAGTAGTTTTGTGTTGAGTTGAGTTTTATTAGATGTGACTGGGAGAGTAGTTTTGTGACATGAGTTGGTGTACGTTCTGCATGCCTGCATTGCAGCCAATGGTGGGTATATTTGGCACAGGTCTTGCCAGAGTGGATAGATACGCACTGGAGAGACAGCTGGACTGGGCCTACGAGGCAGCCGTGGATAATAGCAGAGGGAGTGTACGACCTATTTATTCTACGAGTGTACGTTGGGACCTATATACTGTATGAGTGCATGTTGGGTGCTGGAACATTCCCTACAGCTCTGGGAGAAATGCTATCAGAGTGTGAGATTGTGTGCATTTAGCCAAAGGCCATCCACACTGAAGAGTGTGTGTGTGTGCGTGTGTGTGCGTGCGTTTGTGGTGTGTGTGTGAGTGTGTGTGTGTGTGTGTGTGTGTGCGTGTTCGCGTGTGTGTGTGTGTGTGTGTGTGTGCGTTTGTGGTGTGTGTGTGTGTGTGTGTGTGTGTGAAAATGTTCAGCTCTTATACAAGAGAACAGAGTTTCCGTCAAACCTTTGACTGATTTTTTCTCAATAATATATTTCAAGCATCATGCACGCGGGCCCTGAACATATCTGACCTATATGGGGCCTCACAACCGTGTGTAGGATAACAAGTAGGGCTGAACGATTTGGGAAAATAATCTAATTGCGATTTTTTACCAAAATATTGCGATTGCGATTTAATATGCGATTTTTTTTTTCCCTCTTTTTTCCCCCAACAAAACGTAATGAACGATTTAAATATGAACAACACAATATTAGATACATTTAGTGTAAAATATTCTTTCCCACATTTTACATTTTTATTTAACTGGTCATTACAGAAACAAGAACAACAAATTGGTGGCTTTGCCACTGTGCATTTAAGTAATTTAAAAAAAGTAATTTTAAGTATAAACACTAGGCATGCACTTTTTTAACACTGTGTGCAAAATGTACCATCTTAAATTTTTTTTTTTTTTTTAAATTGTAATTTTTTTTTTTTTTTTAGACCACGTTTTTTAATTGCGAACGTTGCGGTTAGAAAATCGCGTTCTATCATATCGCGATTAAATCGCAAATGCAATTAATCGTTCAGCCCTAATAACAAGTCACTTCCTCTCATGCTATTTCAGTTTGTTTGGGTGGCGGGGAAAACAGGAAGTAGAAATGATTGTGCCTGAAAACAGGAAGCAAAAGTGGTTGTGGATGCGTTTGTTCTTTGCAGCAGTTTCTTCGTCCTTGCTGCCTTAGCCTTAGCGTGTAACCTCCTGATGTGGTGTGTGTGTGTGTGTGTGTGTGTGTGTGTGTGTGTGTGTGTGTGTGTGTCTCTGTGTGTGTGTGTGTGTGTGTGTGTCTGTGTGTGCGTTTGTGTGTGTGTGTGACCTCCTGGTGTGGTGTGTGTGTGTCTGTGTGTGTGTGCGTGCGTGTGTGTGTCTGTGTGTCTGTGTGTGTGTGTGTGACCTCCTGGTGTGGTGTGAAGATGGTGGCAGAGGTCACTTCACATCAAGCGTCTGAAGCACAGCCTTGCCTGATGACCAGTGGCCTGTGCTCTGAAAGGGGTGGGGGCGGTTGACAGTGTTCACACACACACATACAAACACACACACACACACACACACACACACACACACTCTGTAGGAGTGTTTGAATGCACAGCGGGTTTAAATACTGCATGTGTGTGTTTATGTGTGTCTGTGTGTGTGTGTGTTGACAGGGATATGACTACACAGATACATTGAGGATTTATGCTTGTGAGTGTTTGTGTTTATGACCCATGGTTATTGGTGTATAACTACACGCAAACTCTACTGGTCAAAGATGCTGTCCTCAGTCTGTTGGTGTTTATGTTGTGTATTTAGTCTGTTGGTGTTTAGTCTGCTAGTGTTTATGTTGCGTATTTAGTCTGCTGGTGTTTATGTTGCATATTTAGTCTGCTGGTGTTTATGTTGCATATTTAGTCTGCTGGTGTTTATGTTGCATATTTAGTCTGCTGGTGTTTATGTTGCGTATTTAGTCTGCTAGTGGTTATGTTGCGTATCTAGTCTGCTAGTGGTTATGTTGCGTATTTAGCCTCCTGGGCCCTATTCCTTGTACTTGGTTCAACTAAGTTGATCAAATGTCCTATTAGCCAGTTTAAATTAACGCGACGATTGAAGACAGGCTATCTCGGT
>NC_045170.1:6366447-6381447 GCF_900700415.2 Clupea harengus | reverse complement strand
TGAATGTATCAGAAGAATGTTGGCAGTAATAATGTATCTGTAGGATGTTGGCAGTAGGATGTTGTCAGTAATAATGAATGTATTTGAAGAATGTTGGCAGTAATAATGTATCTGTAGGAGGTTGGCAGTAGGATGTTGGCAGTAATAATGTATCTGTAGGATGTTGGCAGTAGGATGTTGTCAGTAATAATGAATGTATTTGAAGAATGTTGGCAGTAATAATGTATCTGTAAGATGTTGGCAGTAGGATGTTGTCAGTAATAATGAATGTATCTGTAGAATGTTGGCAGTAATAATTAATGTAGATCTGTAGAATGTTGGCATTATGATGTTGTCAGTAATAATGAATGTATCTGTAGAATGTTGGCAGTAATAATGAATGTATCTGTAGAATGTTGGCAGTAAAAATGAATGTATTTGTAGGATGTTGGCAGTAGGATGTTTGACTTAAAGTCTGAAAATGAGTAGTTGTATAGTTTTATATTAGTTTGAGGAGTCAAATTTTGAATCATATTTTTGGTAGTGTCGCTCTTATTTCTTCTTGATTTCTGAAGTTAAAAGGACAGCTGAATTACTGCACTGAAATTGATTAAGTGCTATTAATAAAAATAGGAAACATTCAATTTACTGGCTTTTTATTAGGCCGAAGTTGACTGACACTGTAAACTGATCTGTTGCTGGTTGTTGAAGTCTTTTGGTGTATCGTCAAAGACCGGTACTCTGAGGTTAATTCTTCGAGGTGGCTTTCCATTTTTACGGCATATGCGGGTTAACACATCCGGGTGGAAGGACAGGTGAGATGGCGGTCGAATTGGTCCGAATTGTGTCCTTACTACTCGCTTGTGTAGCCATAGAGTTAAGGGTCAGGTAGTAGGTTCTTAACCAACGTAAGTGCATACTGAGTATTCGGTGCGTTAGTGCATACTGAGTATTCAGGGCGTTAGTGCATACTGAGTATTCGGAAGGACCTGGGTCAGAAATATTCTGCCCTGTGAAGAAACCTTGTGTGCAGCTTTTTCCTTTTTTAAATGAAATTATAATTACAATTTCTTTTTTCTTTATTTTATTTTCTCTGTTATACCTACTTCTGTCCACAGCACGGTTACTCCCTGGATATACACATTTCTTCTCTCCCTTCTGTCCTTATTTCTTTTCTTCCTTTCATCCTTTTCTCTCGTTTTTCTTTGTGTTTCTGGCCCTCTTTCCTTTGACCCCTGACCCCTGAGCGGCGTGAAAGAGAGTAATGACAGATCTCTCTGTTCTTCCCCGTCTATTTCAGAGCAAGCAGACAAGTGCAGCCCGGGCTGGAAACACGAGGCCTTGCAGAATGGTACAGTAACACACACACACACACACACACACACAAACACACACACACACACACACACACACACTCTATTATTATTATTATAATTACACACACACACACACACACACACACTATTATTATTATTATAATTATACACACACACACATCCAATGCACACGTCCCTCCCTTTCCTCTGGTGCTTACGGCAGGACTGTAGGCTCCCCCTGCTGGCCATTTTTGGTACTGCAGGGTTTGGCGGGAGGGGAGGGGCGTTGGCTCGCGCAGCAGTCGACCCCGAGTCAGGTGTGGGCCGGGCCGGGCTCAGGATGCCCTGCTGTCTCACTCAGAGATCCACACAAGTCCACATGGGGTGGCGCTGGTCAGAGAGCCGCTCAGAATTGTCTCATTGTCATGTTTGGAGCCCTTTTTTTTTAAGAAATAATGGTTTTGTCCATTTAACATGTGTTTGTGTAAATGTTCTCTTTGCTCCCTTACACTTAGATTGTGTGGTGTGTGGTGTGTTTCTCTGTGTGTGTGTGTGTGTGTGTGTGTGTGTGTGTGTGTGTGTGTGTGTGTGCATATTATGGCATATTACACAGGCTTCAGATGTGTTGTCCAGATTGTGTCAGGTAGAGTGTATGATGGATGGCAGTTTAATTAGAGATGGAATCGAGCTTTAACCTTTACATTTGCTGTTTTCAGTACCCTATGCAAATCACACACACCCACACACACACACACACACACACACACACACACTCCCCCACACACATACAGACACACACAGAAACACACTCCCACAAATACACAGAGACACACCAATCCCCACATACACAGACTAGGCTTTTAAAATGGGACCATGCAGTGGTAACTGGGCTTTGAAAGTGCTGTTGCTTAGCGATGTTTAATTATTAAGGAAGTCCCCTGTTCATTGCAGTCTTTAACTGTGGGAAGAGAAACTGAAGGCCGTCTGGAAGCCATTACGGCGAGAGCATGAAAACCAGCCCTGTGACCTCACAGTGCAGGGGTGACGGCACCCACTGTGGCCTCCAGAGGGCGCTGAAGCTGCGCTTAACGGTCTGTAGCTACTGGAGGTTGGATGTCTACAAGTTCCAGCTCTCTCTCTCTCTCTCTCTCTCTCTCTCTCTCTCTCTCTCTTTCCCTCTCCCTCTCTCTGTCTATTCTCTGTGGCAGTATTCATTGAGTACGTTGTGAATGTAATGTCTGGAGAAGTAGGACTCCCTCGTATGTGTGTTACTGGCACGGCCCAAGGGGAAATTGAGTCTGACTTCGGGCACCACCAGTCTGTCTGAGGAGAAGATGGTCTTCATTTATATGAAGTCAGTCAGTGTGCTGGACACACACACACACACACACACACACACACACACACACACACACACACACACACACACATCTGGAGAGAATGGGAAAAGCAAATGTACTAATGGATCATCTTGTGTTAGTGTGTGTTTGAATTCAATTTAAAAGTGGTCATCAGTGAGATTATGCCTCTGTGTGCAAGTGTGTCTGTGTGTGTGGGTGTGTGTGTGTGTGTGTGCGAATGCGTATGTGTGTGCATGTGTAGCGAAGGGAGACCGTGGCCACCCCACCCAGACTCGAACCCGGGTCTACAGGGTGCCAAACATGCGCTCTGACCGCCACACCAAAAAGCCTGGCTCAATGCCGTGGCAGCCAGAGAGCATATTCAACCGTAGGGACGATCACATCGTCACACTGCCCTCTGTGTGGGTATGTGTGTCTGTGTGTGTGTGTGTATTTGTGTGTGTGCTTATGTATGTGTATTTGTGTGTGTGTGTGTGGGTGTATGTGTGTGCGTATTTTTGTGTGGGTGTGTGCGTTTCTGTATGTGTGTGTGTGTGTGTGGCGTTTTTCCATATGAATTCCGTCACGCTGTGCGGCTTCACTCAGCTCAGCTTATCGAGCAGTACCTGAATCCATACATTAGGGTGTACTCTCTTTAGAGTGAGTGTAGAGTGTGTCTTTAAGTAAGGGGTACATCAGGGTCTACTCTCTTCAGAGTGTGTCTTTAAGTAAGGGATACATCAGGGTCTACTCTCTTTAGAGTGTGTCTTTAAGTAAGGGATACATCAGTGTGTAGAGTGTGTCTTTAAGTAAGGGGTACATCAGGGTCTACTCTCTTTAGAGTGTGTCTTTAAGTAAGGGATACATCAGGGTCTACTCTCTTTAGAGTGTGTCTTTAAGTAAGGGATACATCAGTGTGTAGAGTGTGTCTTTAAGTAAGGGGTACATCAGGGTCTACTCTCTTTAGAGTGTGTCTTTAAGTAAGGGATACATCAGGGTCTACTCACTTTAGAGTGTGTCTTTAAGTAAGGGATACATCAGTGTGTAGAGTGTGTCTTTAAGTAAGGGGTACATCAGGGTCTACTCTCTTTAGAGTGTGTCTTTAAGTAAGGGATACATCAGTGTGTAGAGTGTGTCTTTAAGTAAGGGGTACATCAGGGTCTACTCACTTTAGAGTGTGTCTTTAAGTGAGGGTTACATCAGGGTCTACTCACTTTAGAGTGTCTTTTAAGTAAGGGGTACATCAGGGTCTACTCTCTTTAGAGTGTGTCTTTAAGTAAGGGGTACATCAGGGTCTACTCTCTTTAGAGTGTGTCTTTAAGTAAGGGGTACATCAGGGTCTACTCTCTTTAGAGTGTGTCTTTAAGTAAGGGATACATCAGTGTGTAGAGTGTGTCTTTAAGTAAGGGGTACATCAGGGTCTACTCTCTTTAGAGTGTGTCTTTAAGTAAGGGGTACATCAGGGTCTACTCTCTTTAGAGTGTGTCTTTAAGTAAGGGGTACATCAGGGTCTACTCTCTTTAGAGTGTGTCTTTAAGTAAGGGGTACACACTGCATGTGGGCTTTGCTAATGGAGATGAGGTACGTCTTTATTTGCATATAGAGCGGGGAAAGTTATCCACTAGGCAGTCCACTGTTTTTTCAGTCATGAAGCATAATGTAGGGTAGACATGACACACACACACACACACACACTCACATGTCAGGAACAAAGCATAATGTAGGATACACATGACACACATACACATTCACACACACTCTCACACACACACGCACGTCAGGAAGCATAATGTAGGATAGACATGCCTGACAACAGTTGCTAGTGTCATTACACCAAATCTTAATATAAGGAAGCAACTCTTTCTTTTATTCAGACACGGCAAACAACCATACTTGCGATGGTAGCAACACGTGTTACTTGTCTAACTCTGTTAGAGCATTTGAAAAAAAAACGTATATAGGCCCCCGCGTTGGCATACTTTATGGCCATGGTTGCTGTTATTTTGTGTAATCGTGTGCATGTTGTGTTATCGTGTGCATGTTGTCAGTGAGGCTCCATCTGTTGTTCTTCTTCTTGTTTAAACTCCCAGTTGTAATTATCCGCTGATTATCTGCTCCATTATCGGGTGACAGCTCTTTGTTAGTGGCTTTATGCGTAAGCGCTCGGAGAATTGAGTAAGCGCTCGGAGCAGCGGTGAGTAAGCGCTCCGAGCAGTTAGTTGGTGACCCTTCATGCAGCCCACAGCAGCATGGTGGTGTGGACAAACAATAGCAAAAAGCTCCCAGAGATTGCAGTCATCCGAAATCCGATTTTAAGAGTCCTGCTCACCTGCTGGCTGTCAGTCTGTGTGTCTCCCATCCAAAGATGCAATTTGGGCTTTTTTTTGAATGCATTCGTTCCATGAACGTTACATTATGTAACCTCTATGAATGTCCACAAGCTGGTCTTGAACTCATGTAATGTAATGTAATGATGTTATTTTAACAGTATTTTTTGAATGCATTCGTTCCATGAACGTTACATTATGTAACCTCTATGAATGTCCACAAGCTGGTCTTGAACTCATGTAATGTAATGTAATGTAATGTAATGATGTTATTAACAGTATTTTAAGGGAAAATTATTATGATTTACATAGGTGTCCTGCTCTTCTACCCATAGTATCTTATTTTCCTCCACTTTTTCCAAGCTGGCTGCTGTGGAAACCATTTGTTTTTGAACAGTAGAGCACCACACTACCAGAATCCCCATTAGCTTAAATGTACAATCATTAAGTCACAGTTATGTCTGCATATGCATTAAACAGGCTACACTAAGTCAAAGTGATGTCTGCATATGCATTAAACAGGCTACACTGTGTTAGACTACCTCTAGACTAAGTGTTAGATAGGTAAACAGTGAAAACTGATGCAAAGGAAACTCAGCCTGACATTCTCTTGTTCTCCATCATCAGTCATCAGCCATGTGTGGAATATAACTCGTAAAAGGAAACGGGAAGATTTGCTAATCCTCTGTTATGTGTTCAATGTGAGGGAACAAAACAAACAAACAGTGGTGTGAGGGGGTCTCAGCTGGGCTCGAGCTGATATATCTGTTAACACATTCAGAAACATGGGAGATGTTGAATATCAATCTGTTTTCAAGCTTGATTTAGCTCGGCTCGAGCTCCTAATCAATGACACACACACACACACACACACACACGCACACACACACACGCAAAAGACAAAAGGCTGTCAGCGAGGTTGTTTTTTTCCCCCCGGGGGAACCCAAGAACCCCAAAGTCGAGCACCCATCGCGGGTCACAGGTGCACATCTCAATCCACACAGCCACTAATCCCTGACCGATTATGAGTGGAGTGTGTGTGTGTGTGTGTGTGTATGTGTGTGTGTGTGTGTGTGTGTGTGTGTGTGTGTGTGTGTGTGTGTGTGTGTGTGGAGACAGGCCTGGCCTTTTTGTTTACGTCCCCTCGGGTCACCCTGTGGCCGTGAGGAGAAGCTCGCTGGGCTGACGTGCCCTCCTCAGGTAACGCCGGTGTCTCGGGGACAGCTGACTCAGGAGCGCATGTCAAGCCAGGCTCCCCGCATGTCAAGCCAGACTCCCCACAGCGTGTCTTTAAGTAAGGGATACATCAGTGTGTAGAGTGTGTCTTTAAGTAAGGGGTACATCAGGGTCTACTCACTTTAGAGTGTGTCTTTAAGTAAGGGTTACATCAGGGTCTACTCACTTTAGAGTGTGTCTTTAAGTAAGGGATACATCAGTGTGTAGAGTGTGTCTTTAAGTAAGGGATACATCAGGGTCTACTCACTTTAGAGTGTGTCTTTAAGTAAGGGATACATCAGTGTGTAGAGTGTGTCTTTAAGTAAGGGGTACATCAGGGTCTACTCTCTTTAGAGTGTGTCTTTAAGTAAGGGATACATCAGTGTGTAGAGTGTGTCTTTAAGTAAGGGATACATCAGGGTCTACTCTCTTTAGAGTGTGTCTTTAAGTAAGGGATACATCAGTGTGTAGAGTGTGTCTTTAAGTAAGGGGTACATCAGGGTCTACTCTCTTTAGAGTGTGTCTTTAAGTAAGGGGTACATCAGGGTCTACTCACTTTAGAGTGTGTCTTTAAGTAAGGGGTACATCAGGGTCTATTCACTTTAGAGTGTCTTTTAAGTAAGGGGTACATCAGGGTCTACTCTCTTTAGAGTGTGTCTTTAAGTAAGGGATACATCAGGGTCTACTCTCTTTAGAGTGTGTCTTTAAGTAAGGGATACATCAGGGTCTACTCTCTTTAGAGTGTGTCTTTAAATAAGGGGTACACACTGCATGTGGGCTTTGCTAATGGAGATGAGGTACGTCTTTATTTGCATATAGAGCGGGGAAAGTTATCCACTAGGCAGTCCACTGTTTTTTCAGTCATGAAGCATAATGTAGGGTAGACATGACACACACACACACACACACACACACACACACTCACATGTCAGGAACAAAGCATAATGTAGGATAGACATGACACACATACACATTCACACACACTCTCACACACACACACACGTCAGGAAGCATAATGTAGGATAGACATGATGAACTTGTACATAGTGAGAGATCTGCCTGACAACAGTCGCTAGTGTCATTACACCAAATCTGGATTTAACGAAGCAACTCTTTCTTTTATTTACACAGCAAACAACCATACTTGCGATGGTAGCAACACGTGTTACTTGTCTAACTCTGTTAGAGCATTTGAAAAAAAAACGTATATAGGCCCCCGCATTGGCATACTTTATGGCCATGGTTGCTGTTATTTTGTGTTATCGTGTGCATGTTGTGTTATCGTGTGCATGTTGTCAGTGAGGCTCCATCTGTTGTTCTTCTTCTTGTTTAAACTCCCAGTTGTAATTATCAGCTAATTACCTGCTCCATTATCGGGTGACAGCTCTTTGTTAGTGGCTTTATGCGTAAGCGCTCGGAGAATTGAGTAAGCGCTCGGAGCGGTGAGTAAGCGCTTAGTTAGTTGGTGACCCTTCATGCAGCCCACAGCAGCATGGTGGTGTGGACAAACAATAGCAAAAGCTCCCAGAGATTGCAGTCATCCGAAATCCGATTTTAAGAGTCCTGCTCACCTGCTGGCTGTCAGTCTGTGTGTCTCCCATCCAAAGATGCAATTTGGGCTTTTTTTTTAATGCATTCGTTCCATGAACGTTACATTATGTAACCTCTAT
Organism: Clupea harengus; assembly: GCF_900700415.2. Taxonomy (NCBI): domain Eukaryota; kingdom Metazoa; phylum Chordata; class Actinopteri; order Clupeiformes; family Clupeidae; genus Clupea; species Clupea harengus. Next base: position 6,373,600 of record NC_045170.1, on the reverse strand, counting down.
GAATGTCCACAAGCTGGTCTTGAACTCATGTAATGTAATGTAATGTAATGATGTTATTAATAGTATTTTAAGGGAAAATTATTATGATTTACATAGGTGTCCTGCTCTTTTACCCATAGTATCTTATTTTCCTCCACTTTTTCCAAGCTGGCTGCTGTGGAAACCATTTGTTTTTGAACAGTAGAACACCACACTACCAGAATCCCCATCAGCTTAAATGTACAATCATTAAGTCACAGTTATGTCTGCATATGCATTAAACAGGCTACACTAAGTCAAAGTGATGTCTGCATATGCATTAAACAGGCTACACTGTGTTAGACTACCTCTAGACTAAGTGTTAGATAGGTAAACAGTGAAAACTGATGCAAAGGAAACTCAGCCTGACATTCTCTTGTTCTCCATCATCAGTCATCAGCCATGTGTGGAATATAACTCGTAAAAGGAAACGGGAAGATTTGCTATTCCTCTGTTATGTGTTCAATGTGAGGGAACAAAACAAACAAACAGCGGTGTGAGGGGGTCTCAGCTGGGCTCGAGCTGATATATCTGTTAACACATTCAGAAACATGGGAGATGTGGCATATCAATCTGTTTTCAAGCTTGATTTAGCATCACTGCTAATATTACGCCCCTGAAGAGAAGGGGGTGAAGGGCTGATCTTCTACTGTCTTATAAGGCCTATATGTCTCATAGTAATGTCTTCTAAGGCCTATATGTCTCATAGTAATGTCTTATAAGGCCTATATGTCTCACAAATCACCTCAGACATTGATTTGGGTTGCAATAACGGGGGTATCAGGTTGTACCGTGGCTTTTTCTCTGTCATTTAAAAAAACGAATCTAAGCAAAAAAAGCGAAACACATTACTTTTTTGTTTTCCCAGAGCGATGCATGTGCTCGACCCATTCCCATACACTAACGACACTCAAGGTTCCTGCTGTGCGAGGAGAGGACCTACCCTGAAGCAGGAGCTAAAACAAAAGGCCCCCAAAGCGGTTGTCTAAGAACGATGGTTGTTCTCAGATCCTGCAGTGTGGACATATATCAATGTCTTATAATGCCTACTTGTCTCATAGTAATGTTTTATAATGCCTAAATGTCTAATAGTCATGTCCTTCTCATAACCACTCAGTAGTGTCATGCAGAGGTATTAAGTTGTGAGTTTGGAGATAATGAGATCATTGAGCCTCTCTGCCTCCCTCCCTCCCTCCTCAGTCCCCCTTGAGGTGACCTTCTCATTGACCTTGTTGGTTTTTCTTGGAAACGGATGATTACTCATCCGTGAGCAGTGACATGACCCCCTCGGCTCGAGCTCCTAATCAATGACACACACACACACACACACACACGCACACACACGCAAAAGACAAAAGGCTGTCAGCGAGGTTGTTTTTTTCCCCCCGGGGGAACCCAAGAACCCCAAAGTCGAGCACCCATCGCGGGTCACAGGTGCACATCTCAATCCACACAGCCACTAATCCCTGACCGATTATGAGTGGAGTGTGTGTGTGCGTGTGTGTGTGTGTGTGTGTGTGTGTGTGTGTGTGTGTGTGTGTGTGTGTGTGTGTGTGTGTGTGTGTGGAGACAGGCCTGGCCTTTTTGTTTACGTCCCCTCGGGTCACCCTGTGGCCGTGAGGAGAAGCTCGCTGGGCTGACGTGCCCTCCTCAGGTAACGCCGGTGTCTCGGGGACAGCTGACTCAGGAGCGCATGTCAAGCCAGGCTCCCCGCATGTCAAGCCAGACTCCCCACAGCGTGTCTTTAAGTAAGGGATACATCAGTGTGTAGAGTGTGTCTTTAAGTAAGGGGTACATCAGGGTCTACTCACTTTAGAGTGTGTCTTTAAGTAAGGGTTACATCAGGGTCTACTCACTTTAGAGTGTGTCTTTAAGTAAGGGATACATCAGTGTGTAGAGTGTGTCTTTAAGTAAGGGATACATCAGGGTCTACTCACTTTAGAGTGTGTCTTTAAGTAAGGGATACATCAGTGTGTAGAGTGTGTCTTTAAGTAAGGGGTACATCAGGGTCTACTCTCTTTAGAGTGTGTCTTTAAGTAAGGGATACATCAGTGTGTAGAGTGTGTCTTTAAGTAAGGGATACATCAGGGTCTACTCTCTTTAGAGTGTGTCTTTAAGTAAGGGATACATCAGTGTGTAGAGTGTGTCTTTAAGTAAGGGGTACATCAGGGTCTACTCTCTTTAGAGTGTGTCTTTAAGTAAGGGGTACATCAGGGTCTACTCACTTTAGAGTGTGTCTTTAAGTAAGGGGTACATCAGGGTCTATTCACTTTAGAGTGTCTTTTAAGTAAGGGGTACATCAGGGTCTACTCTCTTTAGAGTGTGTCTTTAAGTAAGGGATACATCAGGGTCTACTCTCTTTAGAGTGTGTCTTTAAGTAAGGGATACATCAGGGTCTACTCTCTTTAGAGTGTGTCTTTAAATAAGGGGTACACACTGCATGTGGGCTTTGCTAATGGAGATGAGGTACGTCTTTATTTGCATATAGAGCGGGGAAAGTTATCCACTAGGCAGTCCACTGTTTTTTCAGTCATGAAGCATAATGTAGGGTAGACATGACACACACACACACACACACACACACACACACTCACATGTCAGGAACAAAGCATAATGTAGGATAGACATGACACACATACACATTCACACACACTCTCACACACACACACACGTCAGGAAGCATAATGTAGGATAGACATGATGAACTTGTACATAGTGAGAGATCTGCCTGACAACAGTCGCTAGTGTCATTACACCAAATCTGGATTTAACGAAGCAACTCTTTCTTTTATTTACACAGCAAACAACCATACTTGCGATGGTAGCAACACGTGTTACTTGTCTAACTCTGTTAGAGCATTTGAAAAAAAAACGTATATAGGCCCCCGCATTGGCATACTTTATGGCCATGGTTGCTGTTATTTTGTGTTATCGTGTGCATGTTGTGTTATCGTGTGCATGTTGTCAGTGAGGCTCCATCTGTTGTTCTTCTTCTTGTTTAAACTCCCAGTTGTAATTATCAGCTAATTACCTGCTCCATTATCGGGTGACAGCTCTTTGTTAGTGGCTTTATGCGTAAGCGCTCGGAGAATTGAGTAAGCGCTCGGAGCGGTGAGTAAGCGCTTAGTTAGTTGGTGACCCTTCATGCAGCCCACAGCAGCATGGTGGTGTGGACAAACAATAGCAAAAGCTCCCAGAGATTGCAGTCATCCGAAATCCGATTTTAAGAGTCCTGCTCACCTGCTGGCTGTCAGTCTGTGTGTCTCCCATCCAAAGATGCAATTTGGGCTTTTTTTTTAATGCATTCGTTCCATGAACGTTACATTATGTAACCTCTATGAATGTCCACAAGCTGGTCTTGAACTCATGTAATGTAATGTAATGTAATGATGTTATTAATAGTATTTTAAGGGAAAATTATTATGATTTACATAGGTGTCCTGCTCTTTTACCCATAGTATCTTATTTTCCTCCACTTTTTCCAAGCTGGCTGCTGTGGAAACCATTTGTTTTTGAACAGTAGAACACCACACTACCAGAATCCCCATCAGCTTAAATGTACAATCATTAAGTCACAGTTATGTCTGCATATGCATTAAACAGGCTACACTAAGTCAAAGTGATGTCTGCATATGCATTAAACAGGCTACACTGTGTTAGACTACCTCTAGACTAAGTGTTAGATAGGTAAACAGTGAAAACTGATGCAAAGGAAACTCAGCCTGACATTCTCTTGTTCTCCATCATCAGTCATCAGCCATGTGTGGAATATAACTCGTAAAAGGAAACGGGAAGATTTGCTATTCCTCTGTTATGTGTTCAATGTGAGGGAACAAAACAAACAAACAGCGGTGTGAGGGGGTCTCAGCTGGGCTCGAGCTGATATATCTGTTAACACATTCAGAAACATGGGAGATGTGGCATATCAATCTGTTTTCAAGCTTGATTTAGCATCACTGCTAATATTACGCCCCTGAAGAGAAGGGGGTGAAGGGCTGATCTTCTACTGTCTTATAAGGCCTATATGTCTCATAGTAATGTCTTCTAAGGCCTATATGTCTCATAGTAATGTCTTATAAGGCCTATATGTCTCACAAATCACCTCAGACATTGATTTGGGTTGCAATAACGGGGGTATCAGGTTGTACCGTGGCTTTTTCTCTGTCATTTAAAAAAACGAATCTAAGCAAAAAAAGCGAAACACATTACTTTTTTGTTTTCCCAGAGCGATGCATGTGCTCGACCCATTCCCATACACTAACGACACTCAAGGTTCCTGCTGTGCGAGGAGAGGACCTACCCTGAAGCAGGAGCTAAAACAAAAGGCCCCCAAAGCGGTTGTCTAAGAACGATGGTTGTTCTCAGATCCTGCAGTGTGGACATATATCAATGTCTTATAATGCCTACTTGTCTCATAGTAATGTTTTATAATGCCTAAATGTCTAATAGTCATGTCCTTCTCATAACCACTCAGTAGTGTCATGCAGAGGTATTAAGTTGTGAGTTTGGAGATAATGAGATCATTGAGCCTCTCTGCCTCCCTCCCTCCCTCCTCAGTCCCCCTTGAGGTGACCTTCTCATTGACCTTGTTGGTTTTTCTTGGAAACGGATGATTACTCATCCGTGAGCAGTGACATGACCCCCTCGGCTCGAGCTCCTAATCAATGACACACACACACACACACACACACGCACACACACGCAAAAGACAAAAGGCTGTCAGCGAGGTTGTTTTTTTCCCCCCGGGGGAACCCAAGAACCCCAAAGTCGAGCACCCATCGCGGGTCACAGGTGCACATCTCAATCCACACAGCCACTAATCCCTGACCGATTATGAGTGGAGTGTGTGTGTGCGTGTGTGTGTGTGTGTGTGTGTGTGTGTGTGTGTGTGTGTGTGTGTGTGTGTGTGTGTGTGTGTGTGTGTGTGTGTGTGTGTGTGTGTGTGTGTGTGTGTGTGTGTGTGGAGACAGGCCTGGCCTTTTTGTTTACGTCCCCTCGGGTCACCCTGTGGCCGTGAGGAGAAGCTCGCTGGGCTGACGTGCCCTCCTCAGGTAACGCCGGTGTCTCGGGGACAGCTGGCTCAGGAGCGCATGTCAAGCCAGGCTCTCGCCCCAGAGCGACGCGGCCCAGGCTCATGAAAAGTGTTCGTGACCAGCTTTGAACCCCTGGGACCTCAAGTGATCGATCAAAAGGCCACGTATGGGTTGAAAAGCTTAGTGTTAGGTTCACAATCACTACAAGCTCCCAAAGTGCACACTAGGCTCACAGAGACAGACACAGACACAGACACAGACACAGGTGTCGACAGCCCCAGCAACTCCATGCAGGCATACACCCGTAGACGAGCGCTTGTCACAGAACGCATGGCCCTTTCATGCTGGAGATGAGAGAGCGTTGTGTGGATTTTTTGGACAGACAGACAGACAGTGATGGAGGAGGTGTGTGGGAGAATAGCACTCCAGGGTACACCGCTACGGCAGGCACTGTCTGAGCTATCGGGAACATTACATGATACGTTTGGTGTATCGAGAAAAGGGCTGAGGTAAGCCAGGTTCCTCTTATTGTTCATCAGACGATATTTACCCAACATTTGGGACCATTCATTGATTTACTGTTCAGGTTGAGTCATTTGAGTCGTAAATTATTTAACATGTGCTTGTAGTGTGTGTGTGTGTGTGTTGCAAAGATTTCTTCTATGGACAGAAACGTACCTAAGTGTGACTTTAACCGGCTGGCACAGCTGTCTGTCAAAGTGGGGTGGGTGCAGTGTGGTGCGGATGGGCACAGAGTGCGGCTCTGTAATTAAATGTACCTGCCAGGGGCATCGCAGGCATGGTCACAGCGTGGCAGCGCCGCATACTTTAAATCTAGTAATCGAAAAAGCATGTAAAGAGAACTTTTAATCTGGTAATCGAAAAGCATGTAAAGAGACTTTTAATCTGGTAATCTAAAGCGTGTATTAACTGATGGCTGGGATCACTCGCTGGTCAGGGTGAGCAGGTAGACCTGAAAACTAATGCGCAAACAGGGTTTCGTTTTGCGGAAACGATTCGCTCTCTTTTCTCTGAAACGTTTCGCTTCGTGGAAGCTCACTCCCAGGAGACAAAACAAACCTGAGGAGACGCTGAATGAGATATTTGATTACAAAAACACCAAGAAAACACCAAATTGCCGTTAGACTTGCTTTGACTACATTGAACAGATTGCGCACTTGAGTTTCAGACAGTTTGATTCGCGTGTCTGAGAAGTGGTAGGTTTCGTCATTAAGTCCTCTAAGCGTGGGCTCGGAGATTAGCCTTGTGTGAGGACATCACCTCGTCAAAAAGTTAAACTGGTATCAGGCTGTGGGCCACAGCAGATTGGCCCCTTAAACGCCCAGCTATTGACAGTCTGCAGTGCCAGAGTGTGTCACAGCTTAAAGCATCTGTGGTGTGTGTGTTTGTGTGTGTGTGTGTGTGTGTGTCACATTCATTGAATGTGAGTGGACATATTCTGTCTATACATCACGCTTGTTCCTACAACCATTGAATCCCTTTGTATTCACATAGTTATCTCTACGTATTGAGTTACATTTAAACATTTATTTTTTATTATTATTTTCTTTGCTCGGGGTAACATTATCAATTACATAATTCAGACATAAATTTTAACAAGTAATCGTCAATCAAACAACAGAAAAAAAGGTTGGTAAGATGGCTGATTTGCTTATTAACAGTCATTTAGAGTAAACAAATAAATAAATGACCTATATACCTATTGGCTACATACCTACATACATACATGCGACACATACATACTACATGCTACACATACATACATACCTACATACCTACATACATACATACATACATACATACATAGTCAAGTACATACAGTATGTACATGAGTCACACTCATTAAAGTCTTATATTTTAAGTGTAAAGGTAAGGTAGATCTAAACTAGTGAGAAACAGAAATATTCTTGTAAACGTGTGACATAATCCGCTTCAAGATGTCAGGGGTGGGGGACTCAATTGAATTAGACATTTGCTCTAAACTCAATAATGTTTCAAATGTCTTTAACCATACTTTTTCATTTATATTAATGGTGGTTTTCCAGTTGTTAACTATGACTCTCTTTGCTCTCATGAGACCA
>NC_045170.1:6353947-6363947 GCF_900700415.2 Clupea harengus | reverse complement strand
AGTGATTTTGTAAAGTGTTTTTGTAACAGATTCCAATCTTTAGAGGCAGCAGACTGGAATGTTAACAGGCCAAAAGATGTGTTGGGTTCCTTTACTCCAATGTGTTGGGTTTAGAGTCCTTTACTCCGATGTGTTGGGTTTAGAGTCCTTTACTCCGATGTGTTGGGTTTAGAGTCCTTTACTCCGATGTGTTGGGTTTCGAGTCCTTTACTCCGATGTGTTGGTTTAGAGTCCTTTACTCCGATGTGTTGGATTTAGACTCCTTTACTCCGATGTGTTGGGTTCCTTTACTCCGATGTGTTGGATTTAGACTCCTTTACTCCGATGTGTTGGGTTTAGAGTCCTTTACTCCGATGTGTTGGGTTCCTTTACTCCGATGTGTTGGTTTAGAGTCCTTTACTCCGATGTGTTGGATTTAGACTCCTTTACTCCGATGTGTTGGGTTCCTTTACTCCGATGTGTTGGATTTAGACTCCTTTACTCCGATGTGTTGGGTTTAGACTCCTTTACTCCGATGTGTTGGGTTTAGAGTCCTTTACTCCGATGTGTTGGGTTCCTTTACTCCGATGTGTTGGTTTAGAGTCCTTTACTCCGATGTGTTGGATTTAGACTCCTTTACTCCGATGTGTTGGGTTCCTTTACTCCGATGTGTTGGGATTTAGGGTCCTTTACTCCGATGTGTTGGGTTTAGAGTCCTTTACTCCGATGTGTTGGATTTAGAGTCCTTTACTCCGATGTGTTGGTTTAGGGTTCAAAAGACCGCGTATTGGACTTGGCCACAGATATTGGCTGCAATAACTGAGGGGAGGGGAGTTTCTGCCCAAGAAGAGTTTTATAAATAAGCATAAACCCTTGGATGTTACGACGAGACTAAAGATGGTGAGTTTGGAAGGGGGCATTCGTCAAGAGTTTGAAGTGCTCCTTAACAAGCTATAAATTGTGTCGCCCAAAATCCAACGGAATCAATCAATCAAGGGAAGCTCATTTTGAACTATCAGTGCAAGCAGCACTTTCAATCAGCAGTTATTAAAGAGGACCGATTTCTAGAGAGAAAACCAAGTCCTGCCTTAACCTTAAACTGCAACATGTTGACGCAATAAGAGAAGGATAATGCGCTATCCTATCAGGTTGCCATGGTTTCCGGGGTATTTATAACTCTAGGACGGTCTAAATTGAGTTTAGTAAAAGCCTGCTGTATTTCTAGGAAACTGTCCTGAAGGGACCTCAGAGGGCTGCCATGGCTACTTCTTGTTCATAGATACAGATTTTGTTTTTTTACGTAGATTAACAGTATTGTTTTATATAGTAATATTAAAAGCTGCAATCCATAGACGAATACAAATACTAATACCATTTAAGTCATTGTAGTCAAGTCAAACATGTATTGTACACATGTCCAACGAGATTCAGGGTGCAGTACCAAATGAATTGAATTAAATATAAACTAAAGATTGAATTAAATATAAACTAGAGATGTATTTCCACAAGTGTGATTCCTCAACAGCAGTTGTGTGCATTAAGCAACATAACATACCCACATCAAACCAGAAATGTTATCATTCCGTTCAAGGTCAAAAGTGTGAAAATACTAAAGTGTTACCAAATCTGACCCATCCTCCCTGCTTTAGTTTAGAGCAACAATATGCAACAATTAGCCACCTTTTGAGGTATGTCTTTATAAGCTGCTAGTTTTGGTATGTTCTCCAAATTAAATTTGATTGTTGATCATGTGAAGGACAGATAAACACACCTGTCGTTCTCACTAGCAGGATGTAGCCTATGTAGTTCTGTGTTCTAGCCATCCAGGATGTGCACTATGTAGTTTGTGTGGGAGGTGTCTTGTATCAGTTAAAGGACTATGCAACTATGATGGTGTTTGTCTCAGCATATACAGTACCAGTCAAAAGTTTGGACACACCTTCTCATTTTTTGAGAAGATTTTTCTTTGATTTTATTATTTTCTACATGGTAGATACAACTTTTTTTGTTTAGTACATCATTCCATATGTCTTCTTTCGTAGTTTAAATGTCTTCAGCATAAATCTACAATGTAGAAAATAATAAAAGTAAAGAAAACACTCCTCAACAAATGAGAAGGTGTGTCCAAACTTTTGACTGGTACTGTAGAGCAAAGCATAATGATATGATATGAATAGAACTCTTGGTCTTACCTGGTGAAGTTCGGATGATACAGACACACACACACACACACACACACACACACACACACACACACACACGATGATATTAACATGCTACAGTACCCCAAGATTAAAAAAAAGTCAGTTAACAAAGTGTTTTTTTTTTTCAATAAATGTTCTTATTGTGTTTATATGTAGCGGCTGTTTTTTGGTAAATTCGGTTGAACCTGGTCATAATTAAGCCCAACAATTTAAAATTGAAATGAATCATATTTACTCATAGGCTTTCTATTTTGATCAACGTGAATTAGTTTAGCCACGTTAGCGCAGTAGCCTAGTCTATTATATGAGAAATCCGTCCACATCTCACAATTACTGTGCGTTTATTTACCAAGGGCTCTCAACAGAAAACTGAGTGTTTGTGAGAGCTGGTGTAAAACTGAGTGCGTGTGAGAGCTGGTGTAAAACTGAGTGTGTGTGAGAGCTGGTGTAAAACTGAGTGTGTGTGAGAGCTGGTGTAAAACTGAGTGTGTGTGAGAGCTGGTGTAAAAATGAGTGTGTGTGAGAGCTGGTGTAAAACTGAGTGTGTGTGAGAGCTGGTGTAAAACTGAGTGTGTGTGAGAGCTGGTGTAAAAATGAGTGTGTGTGAGAGCTGGTGTAAAGACTCAAATACTTGAGTATTTTGTGCAACTTCTACTTCTAAACAGTGAGATGTTTAGAGCACCAAAAGCTTTGCGCTAGTTCACCAGCCTTGATCTTTGAATTAAAGTTTGGGGAAAATCTCTGATAACAAGACAGCTACTGTATGTACAGATATGTGTATCAGGACGGACGTGTTAGAGTTGGAGCTGACTATTGATAATGTGTGGTAACATGATGAAGTTTACTAATATATATAATATATACAGTACCAGTCAAAAGTGTTTTCTTTACTTTTATTATTTTCTACATTGTAGATTTATGCTGAAGACATTTAAACTACGAAAGAAAACATATGGAATGATGTGCTAAACAAAAAAAGTTTTATCTACCATGTAAAAAAAATTTAAAAAAAATCTTCTCAAAAAATGAGAAGGTGTGTCCAAACTTTTGACTGGTACTGTATATATATTATATAACATAACAGAACATAATACTTTTATGGACTATATATTTTATCTTTTGTGATCAATATTTCTGATAAGATTCCAGTTCTTGTGTTCAGCTGCTAGATGATCAATAGGAATTAGTTGTTTGCGGCCCCCAAGTTCCCCCCCCCCCTCCTCGAGTCTGTGTCACCTCCTCCGCATGGCTGGGGCTTGCGTCCATTTCTACCACCTCCGCAGGAAATCAATACCCCACCACTTGTGCTCCATCTTGGTGTCCTGTGTTATTAGGATTATCTCTGGGTGTCTAATTAATATTGCTGCGCCCAGATTAAGCGTGTCTAAGTTTCGAGTGCCTCTTATTGGAAATCAATGCTTCCCGCTCCAGTGCGGGGCTTCTGCCCCTGTGAAGTTTAGGGCCAGCAGAAGGATTGGCAGGATTTGCCCCTGCATGCTGAACTTATCTCAGTTCGATGTTTGACAGGTGTCAATACTGGTGATAATAGGGTTACTGTGACGAACACTAGTTTGACACCACTCGTTCACAACTTGTCACTGGTGTGAGTTGTCTCTTATTTTCACTACGGCCGGCTCGCTGACTTGAGTGTTGAATCGAAAGGAACTTCTTGAGGGCAGTGTCATAGCTTGCCTGTCATTTTGTAGCTTTTTTTGTAACTTTATATCTATAATAAAGTGGACCTCTAGGGCAACAGACACGTTTTGGCCTGGTCCATCTTTGTCCTTATATTTGCCCTTTGACCTTATATTCCTGTGTGGTACCTTTTCTGACGTGTGTGTACGTGTATGTATATTTCTATATACGGTATTGCTTCCGGACAGCCTGTTTGTGGGGCGCATGAGTGCAGGCTTAGAGCGGGGAAGCGGGGGTTCCCTGAGGTCCTTCCCTCCTCTTCTGCTCCTCTTCAGGGATTTGCCGAGCTTCAGCTTAGCCCTTGGCATCATCGCAGATCTGCAGCCTCATTCGGCGCCGCCCGGGCGGGTGGGCCAGTGCTGCTCTCGGCATATATATCGCCCGCTTCTGTTAACGCCTTCTTCCCTCGCATATCCGCTTAGTCGGTTTTATCAGTCGCACGAGCGACGCGGCGCTACCAAACGGTTCCTTCATGTTATCTTAGGTAGAGGTCAGGTAGGTCACAGGTCAGTTTGGGCACTGGTGTTAAACTTCGGCTCTCGAGGACAACTCTCTTTTGTTGTTATCCTTTTTGGGTTTTAAATCACCCTGCCAAAGACTCGTGTTTAATACCGCAAAAACACTTTTGTAGGGTTGCATTTTCAAACCGTGTTTTTTTTTTGCGATTTCTTTTTTTCGGGACCATGAACTACTGCATGCCCGACATGTATGAGATGCCCCACGGGGTGGCAGGGGGGTACCCCATGCAGGGTGGCGGGGGCGAGTACTGCATGTACGGGGGTGAGGGCACCAGTTTTGGGCAATGCGAGCCCCAGCCGCTGCACCACCACCCCCCCTGCATGGAGCAGTCGTGGCCCTCGGGGCAGACGTACGGCTGCCCCTACCCTCAGGGGCCCGGGGCCGTGTTCAAGAGCGAGTACTGCAACATGGAGGTGCCCCTCAGTCACTACCCTCAGCCAGACTACTATGGAGATGGCAGGCCAGACTTCTCACAGATGCAGTGGATACAGGGCGCCCATAAGAGAGGTATGAGGGGCGGCCCGCTGACAGAGGTCTTCTCTGGGTCTGACTGTGTTGGACCTTTCTCTGGTATGAGCGTGTTAAGTGCTTTCACTAAGTCTGAATGTGTTTTTTCTCACGGTCTAAATGTGTTTACATGTTTTCTGACGGTCTGAATGTTATGTTATGGTCTGACTATGTTGGATGTTTCACTGGTTTGACTGTGTTAACAACGCGCTTTCACTAGGTCTGAGTGTGTTACATGTTTTCTCTGGGCGTGTGTGACTATTGTGTTATTCCTGAACTTTTTCTGAGTGCGTGATTCATTTTTCTAGATCTGGCTGTGGTAGTGCCTGAGCTGCTTGTATGTTGTTCGTATTTGGTGTTACGCATTCGGGAAGGACTCGAGTCATGACCTGTGTCAGAGGGTATCGAGTGTGTGCGTGTGTGTGTGTGTGTATGTGTGTGTAAAAACTAGGCCAGTAATCACAGCATTCCTGAATCATGAAAAAAAAAAAAATAGATATCAATAGAGTTATTTTGCTGTTTACTTTGAGTGTTGAATTCTTTGCGTTGCATTGTTGGTATTTATGTACTGTATTTATTTTTAGTTTTCGGTTGTGGGTGTAGCCTTCATAATCCGTCTAATTTTAGAATTACTGTTTAAAAAGGGATCCAATGTACTGATGCTGTAATGAGTTATGCAGCCTAATTAAAACCCTTGGGGTCACTTGTTTAATTAAGGAGCATTTCAGGTGCACTACGGAGAACATTTAAATATGCATGAACTGTCAAAGGTTAACCTAACATGTTTATTTCATTTGTGACAACTGAGCTATGTTTTAACAAAACACCGAATTAACCAAAAAATGTTGCTGACCCTTAATTAAATTTAATCAGCGGTGATTTATTTATTTTTAATTACCTGGACATTTAATACAGTTTGTATAAAACTAAATCAGTTTGGTTTTGTATTATATATTGCTGCTACCTTTAGTGGAATTAAGATGACGTTAAAGATTTCTTGTTTCGAAAAGAGATCAATTCATTCAATTCATTACATTTTCACAGGTTTCATGAAATCTTCAATGACAAATGTGACATTTAATTGATAATAAATTGATAAATTAATGTTAGTTGTGGACTGTCACTAGTTGTGTGTTAACATGGCTGTATTGCGGGGCTGGCATAGAGAGATGCATGTATGGTAGCAAAGGGCTGCATTAGCAACTGTTGCTTCAGTCCTCCACAATTTAGCGCTTTAGGATGAAATTCATTACCATAAACTGAGTGAGATCTGATTGGGTTCTGTGGAGGGCTGCTGTGTGTGAGTGTGTCAGGGGTTGGGTGTGTGTGTGTGTGTGTGTGTGTGTGTGTGTGAGGTGATGTGTGTATTGATTATTAACAGAAGGGCCAGAAGGCTTGGTCATCAGCTTCAGGTTCCCTTGCTTGTGTCGTTAGGGTATTGATCTCCGCCTCCTATTATTGATCTCCGCCTCCTGGTATTGATCTCCACCTCCTGAGTCTGAGTCCAGCCTGTCCTTTTTCCCTCGCCGTAATCTGCCACTTGAACCACACAAGGCGCGCGGGTCGGCCATTTTCTTTTTTTTCAGTCGGCCATTTTCTTTCTTTCGTTTTCTTCCTGATAGTACAAGGTGGCAAATACTATTTTTTGGACCTGACAGAATTTTTGTTTTGTTTAGACGGGAGACGTTGCTGTGATTTGCTATGACACTTTCAAATTAAAAAAAAATATATATATATTTATATATATATATACAGTACCAGTCAAAAGTTTGGACACACCTTCTCAAGTGTTTTCTTTACTTTTATTTTTTTCTACATTGTAGATTTATACTGAAGACATTTAAACTACGAAAGAACACATATGGAATGATGTACTAAACAAAACAAGTTTTATCTACCATGTAGAAAATAATAAAATCAAAGAAAAATGAGAAGGTGTGTCCAAACTTTTGACTGGTACTATATATATATATAAAATATATTCACTGGGAAAATGTATTTGATTATCTCCCTCATTCTCTATAGATACCTTCAGCAAAGTTATTCTGTTAATTTTTCCAGAGACCTACACGTCATATTTAGCTCTTTGGTTTGAGCTCTCAGAGAAGATAACCAGTCACTGAAATCTTTCCGGACTTTTCTGTGTTTTCTCAGGGTACATACCAAGTTACCTGGACAAGGACGAGCTGTGTGTAGTGTGTGGGGACAAGGCCACAGGCTACCACTACCGCTGCATCACCTGTGAAGGCTGCAAGGTGAAGCCAGACGCACCACACACACTACACACACACACACACACATACACACCACAACCTCTTGTTTCCTCCACAACCTCAACCTCTCGTGCCTGAAAAAACAGAGGGATTTTCACGGTTTCGATAGCCATCAACAATATTGTAAGAACAATAAGCTTAATGACCTACTATACATGACTTCATTTATAAACTAAACAATGAACTTAATGATCCACTATATATGAGTTCATTTATAAACTAGAAATAATTGTTGCAGGGGTTCTTCCGGCGGACCATCCAGAAGAACCTGAACCCCACATACGCCTGTAAGTACGAGGCCAAGTGTGTCATCGACAAGGTCACCCGCAACCAGTGCCAGGAATGCCGCTTCAAGAAGTGCATTGCCGTTGGCATGGCAACGGACTGTAAGTGTTTTTGGCCACTCAGGCTTCTGTGAAGTGTGTGTGTGTGTGTGTGTGTGTGGGGGGTCAGTTTGTGTAGCTCACGTTAGGGGGGGTTGTGAAGTTCCCTGACCTCTTTATACAGAGGCAAGGACAGTGCGCCTTTGCAAGAGCTTTTAACATGAATATATGGCATGGAGGATCTGGGTTATAGTTTACTCAGTGTACATACGACATCCCTGATGATAATGGTGTGTGTGTTAGTGGAGAGGGTGAGGTGTTAGGATGGGATGGGTGAGTGAGGGGTGTTAGGATGGGGTGGGTGAGTGAGGTGTGTTAGGATGGGGTGTGTGAGGGGCGTTAGGATGGGGTGGGTGAGTGAGGGGTGTTAGGATGGGGTGGGTGAGTGAGGGTGTAAGGATGGTGGGGTGAGGGGCGTTAGGATGGGGTGGGTGAGTGAGGGGTGTTAGGATGGGGTGGTGAGTGAGGGGTGTAAGGATGGGGTGGGTGAGTGAGGGGTGTAAGGATGGGGTGAGTGAGTGATAGGGGGTTAGGATGGGGTGGGTGAGGTGTGTAAGGATGGGGTGGGTGAGTCAGGTGTGTAAGGATGGGGTGGGTGAGGTGTGTTAGGATGGGGGGTGAGGTGTGTTAGGATGGGGTGGGTGAGGTGTGTTAGGATGGGGTGTGTTAGTGAGGTGTGTTAGGATGGGGTGGGTGAGTCAGGTGTGTAAGGATGGGGTGGGTGGGTGAGGGGTGTTAGGATGGGGTGGGTGAGTCAGGTGTGTAAGGATGGGGTGGGTGGGTGATAGGGGGTTAGGATGGGGTGGGTGAGGTGTGTTAGGATGGGGTGGGTGAGTCAGGTGTGTAAGGATGGGGTGGGTGAGTGAGGTGTGTTAGGATGGGGTGGGTGTGTGTTAGTGAGGTGGGTGAGGTGTGTTAGGATGGGGTGGGGTGTGTTAGTGAGGTGGGTGAGGTGTGTTAGGATGGGGTGAGTGAGGTGTGTTAGGATGGGGTGTGTGAGTGAGGTGTGTTAGGATGGGGTGGGTGAGTGCGGTGTGTAAGGATGGGGTGTGTGAGTGAGGTGTTAGGATGGGGTGGGTGAGTGCGGTGTGTAAGGATGGGGTGGGTGGGTGAGGTGTGTTAGGATGGGGTGGGTGAGGTGTGTTAGGATGGGGTGGGTGAGGGGTGTTAGGATGGGGTGGGTGAGGTGTGTAAGGATGGGGTGGGTGAGGTGTGTTAGGATGGGGTGGGGTGTGTGAGGTGTGTTAGGATGGGGTGGGTGAGGGGTGTTTAGGATGGGCGTGTGTGAGGTGTGTAAGGAGGGATGGGTGAGGTGTGTTAGGATGGGGTGGGTGAGTCAGGTGTGTTAGGATGGGGTGGGTGGGTGAGGTGTGTAAGGGTTGGGTGGGTGAGGGTGTTAGGATGGGGTGGGTGAGGTGTGTTAGGATGGGGTGGGTGAGGTGTGTTAGGATGGGGTGGGTGAGGTGTGTTAGGATGGGGTGGGTGAGGTGTGTTAGGATGGGGTGGGTGAGTGAGGTGTGTTAGGATGGGGTGAGATGAGGGGTGTTAGGATGGATGGGGTGGGTGAGGTGTGTTAGGATGGGGTGGGGTGAGGTGTGTTAGGATGGGTGGGGTGGGTGAAGTGTGTAAGGATGGGGTGGGTGAGGTGTGTTAGGATGGGGTGGGTGAGGTGTGTTAGGATGGGGTGTTGAGGTGTGTTAGGGATGGGTGAGTGAGGTGTGTTAGGATGGGGTGGTGGGTGAGGGTGTTAGGATGGGGTGGTGAGGTGTGTTAGGATGGGGTGGGTGGGTGAGGTGGTGTTAGGATGGGGTGGGTGAGGTGTGTTAGGATGGGGTGGGTGAGGTGTGTTAGGATGGGGTGGGTGAGTGAGGTGTGTTAGGATGGGGTGGGTGAGGGGTGTTAGGATGGGGTGGGTGAGGGGTGTTAGGATGGGGTGGTGAGTCAGGTGTGTTAGGATGGGGTGGGTGAGGTGTGTTAGGATGGGGTGGGTGAGGTGTGTTAGGATGGGGTGGGTGAGTGGGTGAGGGGCGTTAGGATGGGGTGTGTTAGTGAGGGGTGTTAGGATGGGGTGTGTTAGTGAGGGGTGTTAGGATGGGGTGTGTTCGTGAGGGGTGTAAGGATGGGGTGGGTGAGTGAGGGGTGTTAGGATGGGGTGGGTGAGTGAGGTTGAGGGGGAGTAAATGTGTGTGGAGTAAACTAACCCTCACCTGTCCCGTCCTCCACCCTGCTGTGCTGTATTGTCCTTATGATGTGGTTGACGGCAGCGGCCATTTTGTTTCCATCCTCCTGTGCCCTCTTCTCTCGTTTCCTCTCCTGCTCTTCTCTCGTTTCCTCTCCTGCTCTGGTCGCCTTTTCTTTGCCACCTCTCCTCCTCTCTTCTCCTTCCTGTCCCTCGTCTTTACCTCTTCTCTCCTCCCCTCCTCCCTCTCCTCTACTCTAC
>NC_045170.1:6333947-6348947 GCF_900700415.2 Clupea harengus | reverse complement strand
TTCAGCCGTGGATGTTGGGGGTTAGACGCCTTAATGAAGGCCCTTCAGCCATGGATGTTGGGGGTTAGACGCCTTAATGAAGGCCCTTCAGGCGTGGATGTTGGGGGTTAGACGCCTTAATGAAGGCCCTTCAGCCGTGGATGTTGGGGGTTAGACGCCTTAATAAAGGGCCCTTCAGCCGTGGATGTTGAAGGAGGGGAAAGCCCCCCCGTCCACATATTTCCTGCCAGTCCAGGGAATCGAACCGGCAACCTTTCTTTCCCAAAAACAAGTTAAATCACTTGCAAATTGAGTATTTATGTCCAAAATATATTTTATGGAGTATTTATGTCCAAAATATAAATAAAATATTTATGGCACAACACTAAACATTTTCAACAGAAACATGACTGCAGGAAATATATTGGTATGAGTTCAGCAGCGCTCTGAGAAATAAAGCTGCTTAATAAAGACCCCCCCACACACACACACCCACCCACCCACCCACACACACACACACACCCAGCAGGCCAGCGCGCCCCTTTCCTTCCACGCGTGGGGTCTGTTGAAAAGCGTCAGAGGCAGCTGTGTGTCGCATGGGCCGTGAAGTAGCGCTTAGCCCGCGCTTAGCCGCACAGCAGCGAAATGATCTAATGACGTGATTAGGCTGGGATTACACTTGAGCTGCCTGAGCCCCCCCACCCCCCCCAAACACACACACACACACACACACACACATACACATACACTCACACCAGCGGCCTCTGGAACAGCAGGGCTCTACCCAGGCATGTGCTTTTGGTTGCCAAATCAAACTAAACATGCTTGCACCATTGGCTGCCTTTAGTCTCACACTCATACACACACACACATACACGCACTCACACACACACACACACACACCTACACTCACACACACACACACACACACACACAAATTAATAGATAGCTGTAGCGCATAGACTGACTGAGAGTATGACTTCATCCAATATAGGCCTACTGCAATAAACAAGTGTACGATAAATCTTTTTCTCTCTCTCCCTCCTTCTCCCCCTTTCTTTTTCTTCCCCTCCCTCTCCATCTCATTCTCCCCTTTCCACTCCGTCACCCAGATCGTCCAGGCCTGACGAGTGTGGACCGCATTGAGCGTTGCCAGGAGGGCTTCCTGCAGGCCTTTGAGCACTACATCAACTACCGCAAGCACAAGGTGGCGCACTTCTGGCCCAAGCTGCTGATGAAGGTGACGGACCTGCGCATGATCGGGGCCTGCCACGCCAGCCGCTTCCTGCACATGAAGGTGGAGTGTCCCAACGAGCTCTTCCCCCCGCTCTTCCTGGAGGTGTTCGAGGACTGACACACACACCCATACATACAGGAGGAGGGAAGGTTTCTCTCCCCCCTTTCTTCCTGGAGGTGTTCCAAGACTGATGGAAAAGACACACACATATACACACACACACACACACACACCTCCCATTGGGCGCCAGGAGGAGAAGAGAGTGTGGGAGTAGGAGCGGAGGATGCTGGGAGGTCTCTCATGACACGTAGAACTCTGAACTCTGAACTCTTGCGGGCACTACTGACGAGTCGTTGTCATTCCGTAGACACACAAGGAGAGTAGCCTTTCGTTTCATTTCATTTCGTTTTTGTTTTATTCTCTTCTTTTTTTCTTTCCTCCTGGATGGAACAATTCCTCACAATGCGGGTACATGTGAATAGCATTGTTTGTTTGTTTGTCTGTTTATTCGTTTGTTTATTAGATGGTTTGTTTATTTTGTTTGTTTCTAAATGTGTTTCTCACCTCTCAGTTACCGTAGCGCATGTGACTCATGTATATACACCTGTGCGAGTGATGGAAGATAAACACACACGTGTGTGTATACACCTGTGCAAGTGATGGAAGATGAACACACACTTGTATATACACCTGTGCGAGTGATGGAAGATGAACACACACGTGGACGACATGCCAGGCCAGGACTCAGCCACACCCACCGGACAGCTCACCTCATCATTGCAATATTTCCTAGCAGGTAGAACACAGTACTGAAACAGCCCAGCGGGGGAGAGGGCGCCATCTAGTGGTCATAGCTCTCCTCTGCGTCTATGAACTGACCAGTCCGCTAAGGCAGCAATTACCTCTTACCTTCACTGCACTCAGCACCCAAATCTCCAATCTCAGTCAGGGCATTGGTCTGGATGATGTACTAGCGCACATATAACAGTGGCATACTTCTCATGAAACGACGCTGCATAAGTCTATGAGAAAACACACACACACACACACAAACGTTTTAAATCTTTCATTTCCCTGAAAGATGGGGATGGGATCAATCAGTTTATCTTTTGTTATCTTATCTTAAAGCACACACACACACACACACACACACACACACGGCAAGACAATCAGAGCCACTTGTGCTGTATCCTCATGGAGCTCCGCTTGGGTGACTGGACATCTCTGACTTCCTCCAGTGTTGCCAGCTCTAGTAGGTGCCAAAAAAAGAGAGGAGAAGAAAAGCGAGTGAAAACTCCTCCTCTTCCTCCTCCTCCTCCTCCTCACCCCTAAAGATGCATGCTCTGTCCAACCCTGCTTGCATTCACCTAAAGCATCTTCTCTCATGCAGACAGGAAAACTAACAACTCACTGAGGTCGTTCTGTTTGTCCCTCTCTGGCTCCGTAGCCCTCCATACATCTCCATGTACCAAGATGGCTGGCAGGCCTCAATAGGAACTCTTAAAAATTCCATGTGTCATACATACATATATATATATATATACATATATATAAACATATATATATATATATATACATATATAAATGTAGATTTTTTTTCTTAATGTGTAAAAGCTGTTGTTTGAAAGACCAAGAAAATGCTTCTGCTTGGACTTTGTTGGTGCTATGAGTTTAAACTATTCATACCTCTGCCCAGCCACCTCAGAATAATCCCCACTGGCGGCCGGTTCTGGCCTGGGTCTGGACCGGTTCTGCCGAGTTTCCGGCCCTGTTTTGCTCCAGACTCGGTCTCTATCGGGGATCTGTTTTTTTTTTTTTTTTGGGACAATCCCTACCTCGGGATTCTGGTGACCAGCACACACACACACAGACACACAGACACACACACACAGACACACACACACACACACATACAAGGGGTGAGGCCATTTGGAAGTGAAGATGGAGAGAATGACCCTACTGCTTGGACACACCTGGCCCTTCTTCCTTCCGTTTCCACCTGATGTTTGTCCTTGTTTGTTCGTTCATTCGTTTCGTCTGTTTTTAGACAAAAAAAAATCTCCAGCTGCAGATCATGTTAACGTTTGTTTAAAAAAAAGAAAAAAAAATAGAGGTCAAAGGTGAAATCTGCTCTACATCAGGAAGAGAAAAGGTCCCTTTTGTGTCCCTTTTGTGAACACTTTTGCTCAAGCTTCACACTGCTCCACCACGAACAGCTTCTGTGTCTGTGTGTGTGTGAGTGTGTGTGTTTGTGTATGTATGTGTGTTCGTTCCTCCCCTGTAACGTGATGCCTTTCGTAAGCAATAGACTTGCTCCAGTGTTTTGTCATATCTAGGACTTCACACACAAACTGCACAGACAATCAGAAATGATGTTGAGAGAGCACGAGAGCGACCGAGCAAGCGAGAGAGAAAGAGAGAGAAAGAGGGAGAGCACAATTTTGATACCTGATTGAATGGATGTGGGTATGAGCGGTCTACTTTCACAGAGGAATGTAATAGTCATGGGATGTGAATGGCTGAATCTTAAACCTAACTCAGTTTGAAGTGAAAAGACAAAACAAAATTAAAAAAAAAGATATTTTACAGTATAAAGGATAAAGGTTGTATATTTTAAGATTGCAGATATTTTTTACAGAAGTTATATGCATACTATGAGTCATTTTACCGTTTTTGCATACATAGTTCTTTTTCTCAAATTTCTACAAAGACAGCATCCTGTTGCTTCTCAAAACAAGAATAAGCCCATAACCAGGTCCACAACAACAAGAACCCCATAACCAGGTCCACAACAACAAGAACCCATAACCAGGTCCAGAACCCCATAACCAGGTCCACAACAACAACCCCATAACCAGGTCCACAACAAGAATAAGCCCATAACCAGGTCCACAACTAGAATAAGCCCATAGCCAGGTCCAGAACAAGAATAAGCCCATAGCCAGGTCCACAACAAGAATAAGCCCATAACCAGGTCCACAACTAGAATAAGCCCATAGCCAGGTCCAGAACAAGAATAAGCCCATAGCCAGGTCCACAACAACAATAAGCCCATAGCCAGGTCCACAACAAGAATAAGCCCATAGCCAGGTCCAGAACAAGAATAAGCCCATAACCAGGTCCACAACAACAATAAGCCCATAACCAGGTCCAGAACAAGAATAAGCCCATAGCCAGGTCCAGAACAAGAATAAGCCCATAACCAGGTCCACAACTAGAATAAGCCCATAGCCAGGTCCACAACTAGAATAAGCCCATAGCCAGGTCCAGAACCCCCATAACCAGGTCCAGAACCCCATAACCAGGTCCAGAAGCACCCAAAGGAGAAATACACTTACAGTGGGGAAAATAAGTATTTGAACCCCTGCCGATTTCGCAAGTTTGGCCACTTGCAAAGAAATGTGTGATCTATAATTGTAATGGTAGGTCTATTTTAACAGTGAGAGACAGAATATCCACAAAAAACATCCAGAAAACTGCATTTTATAACAGGTATGAATTGATTTGCATTTGTCGCGGAAAATAAGTATTGAATACTTAATAAATACTTATTTTCCCCACTGTACATGGAGTAATATAACTAAATGGAAC
This sequence comes from Clupea harengus, assembly GCF_900700415.2. Classification (NCBI taxonomy): domain Eukaryota; kingdom Metazoa; phylum Chordata; class Actinopteri; order Clupeiformes; family Clupeidae; genus Clupea; species Clupea harengus. Next base: position 6,344,140 of record NC_045170.1, on the reverse strand, counting down.
TCCTTTTCCATTTAACGGCAGGTTCAGAAAGACAAGTGTCACTTTAAGCAATCAGATAACACCTGTCTCACCCGTCAGATAAACAGACAGATAAACCGATAACACCTGTCTCACCTGTCTGAGGGGATAGTTGTGACCCCACAAGGCAAGAGCTCTTACAATCCAGGAAAAAAGATGAATGAACAGCAGCCAGTGTGTCTGATAAGTGTGTATCAAAAGGCTTAGGGGGGGGGGGGGGTAATAAAGAGCAGCCAGCGTGTGTGATAAGTGTGTATCAAAAGGCTTAAGTGTTGTGATTTTGATTGTCTATTTTGTCTTTTTGTACCAAATTTAATGTATTGCACATTGGTGGCTGTGAGACACTTTTTGCCCCCGGATACGGAAGTGTGTGTCCCAGCATGTGTATCCCAGTGTGTGTGTGTGTGTGTGTGTGGGGGGGGTCTGACGTAGACGCTGTGTAAAGAGGGGGGGGGTCTGGGTCGGGGGGGTCTGACATGGACAGCTGGAGATGGGAGTTGCACTGACGTATGGAACTGATTGTGGTGTGGACAGACTGACCAGACAGACAGACAGACAGACAGACAGTGCTCAAAGGTGGTATTTGCACTTAAATGTGATCAGGCTCTCAGAATAAAGATGGGTTTGAGAAATCCTTCAACTCTGCTCAAGTCGTGTCATTTCTACTCTCAGGTAACTCACGGTCGTGTCATTTCTACTCTCAGGTAACTCACGGTCCTGTATGAGAGCAACATAGGGCCCTCGGGGCTGAGCTCAGGTCTGCTGCTAGATGCTAGATGCTAGCTGCTGCTACTCTTGTCACTGGAATCATGCGTAGGCTGTGACTTGCCTCTAAGGCAAGGTCATTTGAAACTTTAAAACCTGTTAATGTCAGTAGTAGTTATATTGAGATCATACTCACAATAGTAACAGTAACCCTGGACACAGGCACACAATAGTAACAGTAACCCTGGACACAGACACACGTTAGTAACAGTAAATACAGGCACACGTTAGTAACAGTAAACACAGACACAGGCACACATTAGTAACAGTAAACACAGACACAGGCACACATTAGTAACAGTAACCCTGGACACAGACACACGTTAGTAACAGTAACCCTGGACACAGACACACATTAGAAACAGTAAACACAGACACAGGCACACATTAGTAACAGTAAACACAGACACAGACACAGACACACATTAGTAACAGTAAACACAGACACACATTAGTAACAGTAAACACAGACACAGACACACATTAGTAACAGTAAACACATACACACATTAGTAACAGTAACCCTGGACACAGACACACGTTAGTAACAGTAACCCTGGACACAGACACACAATAGTAACAGTAACCCTGGACACAGGCACACATTAGTAACAGTAAACACAGACACAGGCACACATTAGTAACAGTAAACCTGGACACAGGCACACGTTAGTAACAGTAACCGTGGACACAGGCACACGTTAGTAACAGTAACCCTGGACACAGGCACACATTAATAACAGTAGCAGTCTCTTTGATAGGTGTCTGAGCCTTACACAGTGTTAATTTCTAGCATTAAAACATGTCAATTCAATTAATTTGGAGTTTAGGCTGTACCATCTATGCATGTGAGGGTCTTGGTACACTAACAATACTGCCATCTGCTGGTGTCAGTTTTATAACATGCATCATGCAGATTACAGCCTTCCAATGCTTAGACCAGTCAGACCTTCAGATAGAAGTGGGCGTAGCGGGGGCAGGAGACAACACTGGTGAGCATACCATACCTGCCAGTGGTACAGGCCCAAGAGACGCACTAAGGAAAGGTCCCATCAGTTTACTATCACTCACACTTCCATGGTCTGGCCAGCAGAGGGCGACAAGGCAGCCCTTCCACTTGCTCAAACAATTCTGCCTCTTATGGCATCTCTGTGATCATGTGACCTGTCAACAACTTAACCTTGGTCCCATTTACACAGAGCTGTGCCATGTAGTCCAGGACTGGGATACCCTGTGAGTTACTCTCATGTCAGTGTGGTTTCCCAGGAGTTTATACTGGTACCAAAGATCACTCCTCCTATAGTTACCTATACTATGTTAGTTCTAGTGAAATCAGACAAAAACCAAAGAGGGTTCACAGTGATATATATTTACATATCCACACTCTCCCTGGAGGACATGTGTGTGTGTATTTGTGTGTGTTGTGTGTGTGTGTGTGTGTATTACTCTACGTTTCCATTCAGGCGAATTATCGGCAGCCGGTATTTCGTCTAGGGGGCATTGTCAGAAAAATCAAGTTTCTCTGTTAAGTAGCAAGTTCGGTTGCAGTGCAGCGCTAATATAGCAGATTAGCTTGTGAAGTCATGAAAATATGATAGATGTTGCGGCTGTCACTCGTGCTCTCATTCATTTACTTATCCATTAAATGTATTCCTTTATACATTTGTGTTCTGTGATTCATTTATATCAGCCAGTTAAATCACGATATCACACATACCAGAGGCAAAACGCACCGATGAGGCTACAGGTTACAAACCAGCTAGCTTCTACATTGATCTTCAATTAAAGTGTTAGCAGCAAGCTAACAAGAATGGTCGCGAGCTTCAGATAAGACCTACAATATTCTGTTTGCCCTGACAGTGTTCGTGTAGTATATAAACAACAAACCGAGTCGATGTAGACATATAAAAGTCGTGTGAACACCTGTATTCACCTTTATTCACATAAAATATTTCCCAGTAACAGAATCCCGAGACTCCGCCATCTTGCTTTGATTTTTTTGATTACTCCCGCCCATCTGCACAACTTCGGCTGTCAATTCTCACACACGTCAAACTGATTGGTTACCGCCTGGTCCGCATTTGCATAGAGTTAAAGGTTCGTCAACTTTGGAAGGGAGGCGTCGACGGTTCGTTGCGCGTCGGACGGGACTTCGTCTCCATTCATTCCCAATGAGAGCGGCACGAATATCGTCCAAATGGAAACGTAGCATTAGTGTTTGTTTGTGTGTGTGTGTGTTTATTAGTGTGTGTGCGTGTGTTTGTGTGCGCGCACATTCACCAGGGAGCTTTGCCCCCAGTGGACATCAGGTGTGTGTGTGTGTCCTACCGCAGTGGCGATCCGCAGTGTATGTGTTTGTGTTTGTGCGCGTCAGCTACCCAGACAGGAAGTGCTGCTGCTGCTCCACAGCAGTGAGTTAGAGGAGGGGAAGGAGAGAGAGAGAGAGAGAGAGAGAAGTAGGGAGAGAGAAAGAGAGTAGGAGGGAGAGAGAGGGGGAAACTGGGCATGTGTGTGTGAGAGAGAAAGGGAGAACGAGAGAGACGGGGAGAGAGCGCACACGTGTGTGTGTGTGTGTGAGAGAGGCAGATTGAGGGAGTGTTCAGCTGCAGGGAGAGGGTGTGAGTCTGCATGTGTGTGTGTGAGAGAAAGAGGAGAGAGCGAGAGGGTGTGAGTCTGCATGTGTGTGTGTGAGAGAGAGAGGAGAGAGCAAGAGGGTGCCGGTCTGCGTGTGTGTGTGTGTGCGTGTGTGTGAGAGAGAGAGAGGAGGGAGAGGAGAGAGAAGAGAGTGGGTCTAGCCAAATAAAGGCATGGGGGCCTGTGTGCGTTTGGCCCCCTCTGCTCTATAAATACGTATCGCGTCGGCAGACTCAGGTTTGGTGGCTGGGGCTCCGCAGCTACACAGAGACGCGCGTCGCCCGCTCTCCACACAGCCTACACACACTCTCACACACACGCGCGCGCCGCCATGCCTCGGGTTGATGCAGACCTCAAGCTGGACTTCAAGGATGTCCTCTTCAGACCGAAGAGGAGCAGCCTGAAGAGCAGGTCTGAGGTGAGTCCGAACCAGAACCGGCATTGGGGGGGGGGGGGGGGGGGGGGCGAGCGGAACACGGGCCGGACACGGCCAGGTTCTGGGCCAAGTCTGCTACCGTGTCCGCTGCCACCTGGGCTCATTGGGCTATTCATTTGTGCTAATGAGCGTGTGTGTGTGTATGCCTCTGTGTGTGTGTGCATGCCTCTGTGTATGTCTGTGTGTTTGTGAATGCCTCTTTAAGTGTTTGTGTGTGTCTTTGCATGCCTCTGTGTGTGTGTGTGTCTATGTGTGTGAGTCAACAGCCAAGGGCATAGAGTGTATGTTTTCATTTAAACGCAGAGAGCAAATGCTGAAAGGAAATATGGGTGCAGTGGGAGCAGCAGCATTGACTGTGTGTTTGTTTGTGTGTGTGTGTGTATGTGTATGTATATGTGTGTGTGTGTGTGTGTGTGTGTGTATGTGTATGTATGTGTGTATGTGTGTGTGTGTATGTCTGTGTCTGCGTGTGTGAATGCGTGCGCGTATGCACGAGTGAATGTGTGTGTTTCTAAAACAAGCAGATTGGTCATGTGACACACTGAGAAAATGGATCAGAATCCGTCAGAATGTGGGTGACCTTCCCAGGGTCGCTCTCTGACAGGCGGCTCAGATGACAACTGTAGAGCGGATCTGTCTGGATGCAGTGGGAGTCTGTGCCGGACCTGCGCTACCTGATCCAGTATCAGCTGTGCTCAGGGTGTGTGTGTGTGTGTGTGTGTGTGTGTGTGTGTGTGTCTGTGTGGGAGTCTGTGCCGGACCTGCGCTACCTGATCCAGTATCAGCTTTTCTCAGGGGGGGGTGTTTTCTGGGCTACCTGATCCAGTATCAGCTGTGCTCAGTGTGTGTGTGTGTGTGTGGGAGTCTAGTTAGCACTGTGTAGGTTGAGCAAGTGTGTGTGTATGTGTGTATGCTGTGTCTTTGTGGATTAAGTGTGTGTTTTCTCTGGCCGGCGAATCTGACAGGAATTGTCATAGATACACGTTTAGCAGATAGGATCAGCCAGACCACATCAAGGTCATATCATGGCCACATCAGGGCCACATCAGGGCTGTATCTGCCCCTGGTTTGAGTAGCGTGCAAGAGCAGGGGTCATGAGGGAGGGGGTACTAGATACATAATTAATCGACGATCGATCAATTGATCATTAAGAATTTCCTCGATGACATCATTTTTTCGATAAAACGAATGCATGTTCTGTTGAGTAGTGTGCGTGTAATTTATTTATTTTAGGGCTGTCAAAGTTAACGCGTTATTCTATGACATTATTGTGGCCGAGATTAATGCAATAAATAAAATTTGAACGCAGTTAACGCAACTTTGTTTACTTCCGGTGTGCGTTGACCCATGGCACGAAACCGCTGCGTGTCTGCAGTCAGTTAGATAGGAGAGACCGAGACGGTAGTTGAAGATGGAGAGAGCTGAGGGGTTGTTGGGTGGAAAGTTTCTGTTAAAGAGTCAAAATGACAGAACAATCGACAAAACTAAAGTTGTATGTAGCATTTGTCAAGCTGAATGTAGCTATCACAGAAGCAGCTCGTCTTTAAATTATCACCTGCCCCCGACAGAAAGCAGTCCAAGGTTAGATGGTCGCCAACCCACACTCCAACCCATAACTAGACCAGTCCGTGAAAAGGTTACCAACGCTGTAGCAGTTTGGGTTGCCGGTGACTGTCGGCCCATCAACATAGTTGTAGACGGTGGGCTGATGAGGTGATTCGAATTGCTTCAGGGGACAATTCTTACGATTTACCGCCGAGGGGCACCATTGTGTCTCGCATACATTCCTTGTATGACGGCGAGAGAGTACGAAAAAAATACCATTAAATAAGAGTGTCTAAAATACATGCTGTCTGAAGTGATTACTCGTTAATTTATCAGATTTAGTCTTTAGAAGAAAAACAAACTTTTAATCACGATGAATCTAGATTAATGAATTTCAAAATATGAGATGAATTAGTTAGAGAAAAAAAAAACGAGGGTCAGTTGTGTTTATGAGCACCGGCTTCTAGCTGTCGGCTCCGCTGCTTAAGAGTACAGCAGCGCATATTTTCAAGTGTAACCATTGAACGGATCCCGTTTAACTGCCACAAGAGTTGTCCATCTTGTAAGTTTAACTGCCACAAGAGTTGTTCATCTTGTAATAAAGATCTCAATGAGGAAACACGCTGTGTTTTTTCTATTTTCATTGCATTTTAATATAGCATATAAATAGTGAATTTTAATATAAAAATATTAATGATTAATCGAAAATCGATAGTTAATTCTCCCGACGATCGATTAAGACAATTCAATCGAATGCCCATCCCTAGGAGGGGGTATTATATACAGGAGACTTGGAGGACAGATGCCTTGAAAGCACACGTGTGTGTTTATAAATAGCCCTGGTCACAAGAGCTCAGGGGGTAAATGTCAGATGCCAGAGTGCCACGATGTTTGAAAACACGCATAAACACACACGTCAGCAACTATGCATATATATATATATATATATATATATATACACATGTATATATAACCTCATTCATAAACACACAAACACATGTGTCAGCATGTATGCATATATATACACGTGTATATATAAACTCATTCATAAACCCACACGTCAGCATGTATACATATATAAGTGTTTATATATAAACTCATTCATAAACACACACGTCAGCATGTATGCGTATATACATGTATATATAAACTCATTCATAAACACACAAGTCAACATGTATGCGTATATATACATGTATATATAAACTCATTCATAAACACACAAACACACGTCACGTCAGCATGTATGCATATGAATATGTGTATATATCAACTCGTTCATAAACACACACGTCAGCATGTATACATATATACGTGTATATATAAACTCTTTCATAAACACACATGTCAGCATGTATGTCTATATATATATACCTGTATATATATAACCTCATTCATAAACATATATAAATGAATTAATAAACACACACAAATACACACGTCTGCATGTATGCATATACATACTGTATATTAGGGCTGCCACTAACAACTATTTTTCTATCGATTAATCTGTCGACTACTTTACCGATTAGTCGATTAATCTAAACGGTTCATTTTCCTCCGAAAAAAATCAAATTGACCATTTCAGTTCATTTTATTTTGAAAACAACAAACAGTATATGTCATTGACAAACAAACAAGGGCAACTGTAAACTGTAGGTTTAAACTACCAACTCCAACGTGATAAAAATAAAGAAAAAAGAGGGCTAATTATTTAAATCAGCAGTGCAACAAGTTTCTTATAAACCCCTTATCAAATTAAAAAAGTTAGGTCTGCATCATAAACAAAGTGCAACATGTTTAAAGTGTAAGAAACAATTAACAATAGTGTCCAGCTCGAAATCCAACTCAAATATTGGAATCAAACGTCACGTGTGTTGTAGTGTAAAAATGTCAACATGTCCGCATGTTCTGGACTCAGGCTAGCTTTTTTCTTGGAAACTATGTTTCCAGCTGCGGAGAAGAGACGCTCGGAAGGTGTTGATGTGGCAGGTACACACAAATAAGAGTTTGCCAGAACAGCCAGAGAGGGAAACCTTGCCTCATTTGCTTTCCACCACTGCAGAGGATCTGTACTTTTAGGCAGAGGCTGTTCCCCAAATACTTGACTGATGACATCTGCCTCGTCCCCACTGTCATTCTGGCTGGATGTTTCTTCTAAGTCCGACCCAAGCAATGTGTCCAGCAAAGACACAGACCTCTTCTCGGTAACACCTGCTGATGTTTGGGCCTCTGTGGTGTGCTGCTGTTGCTGACTCTCTATCACTCTCCTCTTAGCTTCTAGCGCAAGGGCTTGCACTTTCACCTGCAGTTTCAGGCTTTCATCTGGGGACAGGAATTTCACTCTGCGAATCCTGGGTTCCAGGGCAGCTGCAATTACACTGGTGTTTGTAGCAGCATCTTTGTAGGACATCTCTCAACCTCCTACCTTTTTGAGATTTCAATTGCTGCAGCAGCCTGAAATCCCTGCACATGGGTGTTGTCAAAGGCTGCATTCTGTGTGGACTTCATCAGTCCTTTAATGAGTGCAGGTAGAGAGGAGAGGGTCACATATGACCCCCCCCCCCCACTAAGATAAACCGTAGCACACTCAAATGGCTTGAGAGCTTGTTCTAGCTCCTCCAGCAGGCTCCACTGTTCAGCTTTGAGGTCAAGGAAATGCTTTGCTCTTTGTGTTACTTCTGGGTCTGACAGAGTTGCAGTAACAGGCCACCTCTGCTCTAGCAGGCGGCTGATCATGTAGTAAGAGCTGTTCCATCTTACACTAACATCTTGAATCAGTTTGTGTTCAGGTTTGCCCATTTGTTTTGTTTTCAGCTCTGAGCTGGCAATTTCACTCTTTTTAAAATGTTCCACCAAGCACCTTGCAGCTCCAATTGCTTTGTTAATTTGTGGATTCTTCAGTGCTTGATTTACCAATAGTTGTAATGTGTGACCAGCATAGCGGATTGAAGATATCCCATGCCTCTCTTCCAACAACTTGAGGGCTGCTACTACATTAGCTGCATTGTCATGCACCACAGCCTTGATTCTACTTGCAGGAATTCCAAACTTCTCAATTGCTGTTTCAATCCAGGATGCAATATTAATTGCAGTGTGTCGCTCTTCAAGTGGCATAGTAGTCAAACTAAAGCTTACGAGCTCCCAGTCATTGTTAATAAAATGGCAGGTCATGCCCAAGTATGCTTCTGTGGCAATACTTGTCCATGCATCTGTTGTTAAACTGACCATGGAACTGGATGAGGAGAGGGCAAGTTTGACTTTCTGGAATTCGTCCTCATATTTCTTCTTCATCATGTTGGTGAAGCATGTTCTTTTAGGGAGAACGTTTGTTTTAACCATAGCACGGAAACCCTCATCTTCTACCATTGACAGGGGTCTCATGTCTTTGATAATCATGTTGAGGACACTGTCAGTAAGAGCTGCTGCAAATTGTGGTGAGCAATCCTTCTTTTGCAGGAATTCGTTCATGTGGCTTTGCCTTTTACTGAGAGAAAGAGGAGAAAAACAAATACATCATAATTATTTAACATGTAATAATGAAAACAGTAATATTCCCTATGATCCTATGAATTTGTCTCTGGTTAGGGAATGGCGCAGAGAGTTATGGGTAATAGCTGCTGCCATCGAGACATCAAGGCAGCTCATATGCTCTCTAGAAAAATGACCGTTATGTGACGTATTTCAAGGTATCTTATTAAAGCGGAAGAGAAAGTTTAAGACATTTTGTACAGTCCATCCTCCCTTAATAGGAAGGAAGGAAGGAAGGAGGCATTTTAAGACATTTCGAACAGGGCCCCAGACTCATCATGGATAGCGCTTGCTATTTAGCTAACTTTCCGTAACCATGAAGCGTTGCTAGGACAACGGAGGCGTATGAAGTGATTTAAAGACGTTAGATTATATAGATTATATAGTATAGATATACTATAGTATAGTATACTATAAATATACTATAGTATAGAGAGCTATCCTATCAACCAACGTGGAATAAACCCAGATTCTAGCCTACCTAAACATTTTATCTAACACTTATTCAATGGGAATTCTAAGGTAGCAGGCAGACAACTTTATGGCTTTAATAATAGGTGTATTTAGCAGCTACAAAGACAAAATATATTCAAAAAGGCTCTCCCTGCGTATGGTAATCTAATAAACATGAATAGACAACACTTACGGTGGTTTTGACTTTTCTGGCGGTCCATCCTCCAGAATAGCGCCGGTATGTTTTCTTTTCAGGTGCTCATGCATAGCACTAGTGCTGCTGTGGTATGCCATCGCAACTTTACATTTACATTTACATTTAGTCATTTAGCAGACGCTTTTATCCAAAGCGACTTACATATGTATACACATTTTACATTTACGGCACACTGCACATCAGGAGCAATTAGGGGTTCAGTGTCTTGCTCAAGGACGCTTCGACAGGGAATCGAACTAGCAACCTTCTGATTACTAACCGACTTCTCTACCGCCTGTACCACTGTCGCCCCGTGTACAGCTTTGCACAGTGTACAAACCACCTTATTGTTTGGTGATAAGTGGAAGTACTCCCATACTTTTGAAGCCTTAGGTCTTTGGAAACGTTTCGGAACCAAGTTGGACGCCATGATTTTTTTAAAACCTGAGCGTTAACTGGAGTCGATGACTCGAGCCAACAATAACTGATGTCATGCACGCGGCAATTACGTAGTGATATTGAAGATGAACAATTGTTATAATGAATTGAAGCGTTTTCGAAATCGAAAAGGTAATTCATAAAAAAATTTTTTTTAATAATAATTTAATAAAATAA
>NC_045170.1:6313947-6331447 GCF_900700415.2 Clupea harengus | reverse complement strand
TTTCATATTACAATGGCTTTTGATAATAGATTCTGCAGTTACTTAGTGAAGCTTGGTGTGTGTGTGGGGGGGGGGGGGTTGTATACTATATTGTAGTGATAGAATCTAATAAGCACAGAATATGTTAATATGTTGGCATTTATGCCATTCAGTGAGGTAGAATACGCGCTGTGTGCGCTCACTGCTCCTAATGTGTGTGTATGTGTGTGAGCTCACTGCTCCTAATGTGTGTGTGCTCACTGCTCCTAATGTGTTTGCTCACTGCTCCTAATGTGTGTGTGCTCACTGCTCCTAATGTGTTTGCTCACTGCTCCTAATGTGTGTGCGCTCACTGATCCTAATGTGTGTGTGTGTGTACTCACTGCTCTTAATGTGCTGTATGGATGGATTGTTTACATTCAATCTGAGATCTGGGCCATCAGAAGATGTGTAGGTGCTTTTCAGGTGCACAGTCAATCACAACAAACAGGGTTAGAGAACTTCTAGATTTTAGTGACAAATAATGATTTTCATATATAGGCTCAAGTCTGTCAACATTTAGAAAATGCAAAATAAAAAATCATTAATCAAAATACTTGAATCATCAAAACCTTAAATTAACTCACACTCTTTATTAATTCCTGTGTGTTTCTTATTCTTATTATAACTCTATTATAATCAATTTGCTTCTTATGTAACTCTATTTTATAAGCTATTTGCTTCTTATTTGTTCTGTTTTATTACTTTACAATAGTTAAATGTAGTTACCCTTAATTTCCTATTTTATAAAATGATATATATATATTAAGTCTTTAATAAATTGCAAATAAATAAATAATTTAATTCTCTAATAAAGTTTTATCTAATCTAAATTCTCAAGCAAATCTTCACCTTAGTTCTTAACTTAATCAAATTCACATAACCCAACACAATTGTACAGGCTAGCAGTTCAAACAGTAACTCAACATAAATCGATATCCCATTTGCAGTACATACATTCAAATATTCGCTCAATTAAATATATTCAAAGTATATTCAGTGTGTTCATTCGTCTGAATTCCTCAAGACACAGTTTTTTCTTCAAATACAAAGAACATGTAAAGTCTTACCTAGTATCCGTGGAACTTCAACGCTATCAAGCTATCAGCAGTTCTCTTTCAGTTGGACTGATGTGGTGTGGAATCCTTTTTTTGTCGTTCGGTGGGAGGATTGCCATCTGGTTGTATTCAGAGTATTCAGTCAGTCAGTCAGTCAGTCAGTACTCAAGTATTCATTGTAGATCAATCCACAATGAGAAATCTTCATTTCAATCTTCAAGTTTTCAAAAAAACAGCTTATCTCCAGCAGGTCCGCTGTAGCTCAGTCTAGCTAGCTTCAGTTAGGCTACAAGTTAGCACTCAACTAGCATTCACAGGAAAAAAACATAAATCCAGTATATTCAAACTGTACAAACTGTACTTTCTCTCTCACACTCGTTTTAAACACTTTAAACTTTTAAATACAATCGAATAATTACATTTGGTTAAACTAATTCGGTCAGTAAAGACGTTAATTTAAAAAGGTTGTCACCACGAAATTTAAAAACGTCTGAGTCTCTGCTCGCGTCTTCCTTTTCAAAGTTAAGTTGCGCGTGCTCTTCAGCACGCACTACGTCCTGTAGAGGGCGCTCCAACATTACATTTCATTCGTTCTCTACATTAAATGCTATGCTGAATTCCATTTTAGTGAATATTTGCATTGTTCCTATTCTATTCTTCTATCATACATTTCCAGTAAAGGTTGAATCAAATAACTAATCAATGTTTAATGTTTATTATTAGACAACTATTTATTCATTACTAATTATACACTATTTACAGAATCTTAAAGATTACTTTGTAAACCTTGGTTACAATTGTCTATTAAGCTCCGAATGTATCTAGTTGTTGTATATGGATGAAGTCCATACCAGACTCTCAGCAGTATGCAGTGTCGTGCATGTCTGTGAGGCATGCATAGCTAGCGTGGCTAACGGTCTGCTTTACGCATCTGGGGAGTTTGCTCATGGGCACTGCAGCATGACATCACCGAATGAGGAGAGACAGTGGGGAGGGTGTGTGCGCGCTGGTGTGTGTGGGTGTGTGTGTGTGTGTGTGTGTTTGAGTAAGTGATTAATAGCCACTCGAGCAGAAGCAGAGACGTGTAGCTGCGCTGTGCAACCATGCTGCTGGGTAAACTAAGCTAAGCTAAGCTAAAACCTTCTCCAATCTGCTAGTTTCCAAATGATGCCCCTTCCACAGTGAAAGCCTGCTAGTGACAGCTGCCAGACTGGACCAGTCTGTTCATTCATCCACATGCACGTATTGAAAACGTGTTAATCACAGTGGGATGGAAAAGTTTGGGCACCCCTGGCCACAACGACTGTTTCTGTGAATAGCTGGGCGAGTAAAAGATAACCTGATTTACAGTAGGCACAAAGATGACACGTGTCTTTAATATTACTGTGTGATGCGTGTGAGAGTTGAAAAAGGATGGGGGTGCGCTGATGTGTGTGAGATTGAGGGAGAACGCGGGTGCGCTGATGTGTGTGTGTGTGTGAGTTGAGAGAGAACGCGGGTGCGCTGATGTGTGTGTGTGTGAGTTGAGAGAGGATGAGGGTGCGCTGATGTGTGTGTGTGTGTGTGAGTTGAGAGAGGATGAGGGTGCGCTGATGCGTGTGTGTGTGTGAGTTGAGAGAGGATGAGGGTGCGCTGATGTGTGTGTGTGTGAGTTGAGAGAGAACGCGGGTGCGCTGATGTGTGTGTGTGTGTGAGTTGAGAGAGAACGCGGGTGCGCTGATGTGTGTGTGTGTGTGAGTTGAGAGAGGATGAGGGTGCGCTGATGTGTGTGTGTGTGAGTTGAGAGAGAACGCGGGTGCGCTGATGTGTGTGTGTGTGTGAGTTGAGAGAGGATGAGGGTGCGCTGATGTGTGTGTGTGTGTGAGTTGAGAGAGGATGAGGGTGCGCTGATGCGTGTGTGTGAGTTGAGAGAGGACGGAGGTACACATTCCTCCCCTCCCAAAGTGTGTCGCCAGAACTTAAACTGACAGCAGTTGACCTCTTGGAGGCATGTTGGCAGTAGATGGCAGCATACCACATTCAGATAGACCAACAGCCATGACTGACATGTCATTATCAGGAAGGAACATTCAGAACTAGTAGCCTGGTAGGCCAGTGCGTCTGGAGTAGATGAAGCATGTTAAATATGCAAACACTGGTCGTCATGAAGGGTAGGCTATGCCATTCACAGCAACATTTCACTCAACATCATTGGTAAAAACAAAAAAAAAGCCTGCATGGTATCAAGAACATGTACACAGTATCAAACATGTCGAACCAAATTTGCAAATACAAGCAGCCAAGGCCCTATTTTATTTTATTCTATTTTATTTAGCAAGTAAGTAAGTAAATTAAGCCAGTTTACTTTTATAGCCTAGTTAGCAAACAAATATTTAGGCTAACCTTATTAATTAGCATGTTTCATACTCTGTATTCTAAAGCTAAATATTGTCTTTATTACGACTCTGCTACAGACTACATTAAACGGAAGGCCAACTGACTGCTACGGCTACGGAATTCCGTACCAATAGCTGGGATATTTTCCGTCCGGAATGTTTTTTCCATAGGTTTCTTTCCGTATGCTCCGTAGCAGTAGGGAACATGGCGTAAGTGAATGGCGACATCACAGCGTTGCCAACCCAGGTCTTCCCATGTCTGTGGCCCAGACCCGGCCCAGCCCCGGCCCAGACCCGGCTGCAATGTGGGGTCGACACGCTTGCATTCCCAGCCCCAGTTTCCAGGAATGTGTTTGGCCTGGCCTGCATAGCGTCTGTTCCATTAACTCCTGCTATTAATAACGTGCTAACACACATCTGCAGCGGCGGCAAGGGCACCGCCAAGGACAATGGGAGATGGGGCACAGTGTAAACATGTGCAAGAGCAACTGAGTGTCTTAGTCTAATCTCAGATGTGTTTTAGTCTAATCTGAGACATCTCTTATTCTCAGATGTGTTTTACTCTAATCTCAGATGTGTTTTAGTCTAATCTGAGACGTGTCTTAATCTGAGACGTGTCTTAATCTGAGATGGTCTTAATCTGAGATGGTCTTAATCTGAGACGTGTTTTAGTCTAATCTGAGATGTGTCTTGGCAAAGTCCGCTTACAAGTCAGTGTCACTGTGGGGGCGGTACAAAAGGAGCGACATCACTCACCACAACACAGGCATAAAATGCCCTGAACTTGTTTAAAATTACATGAACATTAAATGCCCCCCTACACACACACACACACAGGCCCAGGGCACTACCAACCACATGTCTGCTGATCACTCCACTCAAACACATACATACACTCACTCACACACACACACATACACACACACACACACACACACACACAGGCCCAGGACCCTATCAAGCACATGTCTACTGATCAGTCCACTGACACAAAGACTATCTCAGGGCCAGACGCACTCCAGGGTTAGCTGCCTGCTGTAGCTGCCTGCACTGCTCACCAGACATCTGATAAGTGTGTGTCTGTGTGTGTCAGGTTACTACCCTCAAAGCTGTCCCTCTCCCACACTCTTAAATCATGCAAGACTCTCTCTCTCTCTCTCTGTCTCTCTCTCACACACACACACACACACACACACACACACACACACACACACACACACACACACACACACACACACACACACACACACACACACACACACAGTGTCACTCTCTCTCTCTCTCCTTTTCTGTCCCAGACTGCAGTACCCTCATTATTATCACAGGATTAAAGTTTAATGAAAGGAGCTGCCTGTTTTCAAAGAAACTGTGTGTGTTCCTGGAAAGAGGGGCATTCAGGGACTATAAAATGGGGAGGATTACTGCCATCTCTGTCTCACACACACACACACACACACACACACACACACACACACACACACACACACACACACACATATGCCCCCAGACTTAGAGATATGGAAGATTACTGCCGTCTCTCTCTTGCTCACACACACACACACGCAGACACCCACATGCACACATGCACATAGACACACAGGCACACACACACACAAACACACACACACACACTAACACATACAAATGCACACACATGCGAACAATGATGGCTAATTTCTCTGAATGATCTTTCAGTATGTATTTTTATTAGTGAAAGCAGTTGCTACGGGCTATCCGTGATGCTGTTGTTGCTATGGTGCTATCCGTGATGCTATTGTGCTGTTGTTGCCATGGACCTGCTCCATCCTGACTCCCCATCCTCCTCCTCCCCCAGGTGGACCTGCAGAGGACCTTTACATTCCGTAACTCCAAACAGACATATAATGGCATCCCCATCATCGCCGCCAACATGGACACCACAGGCACCTTCGAGATGGCCCGGGTCCTGAGCAAAGTGAGTTTACCTGTAGTAACCATAGCAACAGACAGGGGCCAAGGGGCCAACTAGTCCTTCTGCTGGAGCACACCCTGCATGCTTACATGTGGAAAACAGAGAGGACAATGGTAATCTTTTACAGAGATTAGAAATTAGATTATTACATTAGTTAACATATCTAATTAATTAGATGTGTTACCTAAAGTCCTTGGTGAACTTAATTAGATTGGTTACCTAAAGTCCTTGGTGAACTTAATTAGATTTGTTAACTAAAGCCCTTGGTGACTTCAGCTGGACTTAATGCAGGAAGCAAAAAAATCAGTGTGATGTTAAAAAATCCTTTCAACTGTTCCTCCCTCTCTTCCTCTTTCACTCTCTCACTTCATCTTACCCTCTCCCCCTTCCTCTACCTCTCTATGCCTTCATCCCTCATCCCTCTCTCTCTCTTTCAGCACACACTCTTCACTGCCATGCAGAAGCACTACTCCCTGGAGGAGTGGCAGAAGTTTGCTGCAGATCACCCAGAGTGCTTAGAGGTACACACACACTCTCCAAACACACACACCAGCCCCCAAACACACACCAGTCCTCAAACACACACACTCCCCCAAACACACACACCCCCCCCCCCCAAACACACACCAGCCCCAAACATACACCAGCCCCCAAACACACACCAGCCCCCAAACACACACGCTCCTAAACACACACTCCCCCAAACACACACCAGCCCCCAAACACACACTCCCTCAAACACACACACTCCCCCAAACACACACCAGCCCCCAAACACACACTCTCCCAAACACACACCAGCCCCCAAACACACACTCCCCCAACCACACTCCTTTGTCCTAATCTATCCCATAGCCTAAAGAGTCCTAATCTATCCTATAGCCTAAAGAGTCCTAATCTATCCTATAGCCTAAAGAGTCCTAATCTATCCTATAGCCTAAAGAGTCCAGTGTCTGTGGGCATATGTTGGCAGTTAATGACCCTATTCCTCTCTTCTCCCTCCCCCCTCCTGTCCTCTCTCCTCTCCCCTCCTCTCCTCTCCCCCTCTCCTCTCCTCCCCTCTCCTCTCCTCTCATCTCTCCCTCTCCTCTCCTCTCATCTCCTCCCCTCTCCTCTCATCTCTCCCTCTCCTCTCCTCTCCTCTCTTCTCCTCTCTTCTCTCCTCTACCCCTCTCCTCTCCTCTCTTATTTTCTCATCTCTCTCCTCTCCTCTCCTCTACCCCTCTCCTCTCCTCTCTTCTCCTCTCATCTCTTTCCTCTCCTCTCCTCTCCTCTCCTCTCCATCTCCTCTCCTCTCCTCTCATCTCTCCTCTTCTCTCCTCTCCTCTCATCTCTCCTCTCCTCCTCTCCTCTCCGCTCCTCTCCTCTCCTCTCCTCTCCTCTCCCTCTCCCCTCCTCTCCATCTCCTCTCTCTCCTCTCCTCTCCTCTCTCCTCTCCTCTCCCCTCCTCTCCTCTCCCTCTCCCCTCCTCTCCTCTCCTTTCCCCTCTCCTCTCCTCCCCTCCCCTCTCCTCTCATCTCTCCCTCTCCTCTCCTCTCTCCTCTCTTCTCCTTTCATCTCTCCCTCTCCTCTCCGTTCCTCTCCTCTCCATCTCCTCTCCTCTCATCTCTCCTCTCCTCCTCTCTTCTCCTCTCCGCTCCTCTCCTCTCCTCTAATCTCTCTCCTCCCCTCTCCTCCTCTCCATCTCCTCTCCTCTCATCTCTCCCTCTCCTCTCCTCTCCTCTAATCTCCTCTCTCCTCCTCTCATCTCTCTCTCTCCTCTCCTCTCCCTCTCTCCTCCCCTCTCCTCTCCTCTCCTCTCCTCTCCCTCTCCCCTGCTTCAGCATATTGCCGCCAGCTCTGGCAGTGGTAAGGCGGACCTGGAGCGGCTGAGCGCCATCCTGGAGGGCGTCCCCCAGATCCGCTACATCTGCCTGGA
This sequence comes from Clupea harengus, assembly GCF_900700415.2. NCBI lineage: Eukaryota > Metazoa > Chordata > Actinopteri > Clupeiformes > Clupeidae > Clupea > Clupea harengus. The sequence continues at coordinate 6,324,127 of NC_045170.1, read as the reverse complement.
CGTGGCCAACGGCTACTCCGAGCACTTTGTGGAGTTTGTCAAGACCGTCAGAGAGAGGTTCCCCACCCATACCATCATGGTGAGGAGGGGGGGGGGGGGGGGGGGGGGGTTTGAAGCAGGTTTTGTAAGGTGTGTGTGTGTGTGTGTATGTGTGTGTGTGTGTGTGTGTGTGTGTGTGTGTGTGTGTGTGTGTGTGTGTGAGTGTGTGTCTGTGTGTGTGTGTGCTGTTACACACTATATAGACAGAAGTTTAGCGTTCAGCAGGGATAACCACGAGGTGGATTTCTGACGTCCGAGGCAAGGATGGAAGTTTTGCACAAGGTCGGAAGAAGCACTGTTCGACCCTTCTTATCACCTCTGGTCTAAACATGCTCTTGTACATATGCAGACTAAGTGGCACCTAATAATCTAAGTTACACACGCACACAGGAAAGCCATGTTCCTGCTTTCATAAGCACATGATTCGTACAAGGAATATATTAATACAAGGCACTTGATTCAGTGCTTGGAAATTATCTCCATCACAATGACTTTCTTGCAAACCCCAGTGCACTCATTTAAAGTTAATTTATTTCAATGTGATGAGTGCATGTTTTTCTGCTTACTGTAAGAAAGTCTATGAGTGAAGTCAAAATGCTTCATTCTTGAACACTTCATGAAATTGTACCAGTAAGTAAAAATAAATGGCACACTTTCACAACATTTCTTAAGTGCAATTTTGTTCCTACAAATCCCATGATCCCCTTGGCTTGCGGTGGGCGGAGCAGGCTGGCAACGTGGTGACGGGGGAGATGGTGGAGGAGCTGATTCTGATCGGTGCTGACATCATTAAAGTGGGCATCGGGCCAGGTGAGTGTGTGTGTGTGTGTGTGAGTGTGTGTATGTGTGTGTGTGTGTGTGTGTTTGTGTGTGTGTGTGTGTATGTGTGTGTGTGTGTGTGTGTCTGTGTGTGTCCCTCTATGCCTTGTTTTCATGTACCCACTGTGGGACAGAGCCTTCCTAGTTCAACAGCTGTTGATCAGAGCCACTAACAATGTGTTAGTGTTCATTCATTTGTTCACTCATATGTGTATTTGTTTACGCGTGTATGTGTGTGTGTGTGTGTGTGTGTGTGTGTGTGTGTGTGTGTGTGTGTGTGTGTGTGTGTGTGTGTGTGTGTGTGTGTGTGTGTGTGTGTGTGCACTTTTATGATCCTCAATGTCACAGTATCGTCAGAAATGTTTAAACTGTAAATTCATTATGGTCCGGGGTTGCCACATTTAGGGTCCGGGCTTACCACATTTTAGTTTTTTACGCAATTGAAATTCCTCTACATTTGTCATTTTCAATTTTTCTGTCACCATACTGTTACTTACTCAAGTACCCATCTCTGCATATTTTCTACAATAGCTCTCTACTGGTATGCTAAAGACGTCTAATGAATTCATCTTTGATGTGAAATAAACTCACATATGAGATGGTTCCAAAGACGAGTAATGAATTCATCTTTGATGTGAAATAAACTCACATATGAGATGTTTCATGACCTCTGACCTCTGGTGTTTGACCTGCAGGGTCAGTGTGCACAACCCGGATCAAGACTGGCGTGGGGTACCCCCAGTTAAGCGCCGTCATTGAGTGTGCCGACTCCGCCCATGGCCTGAAGGGACATATCATCTCAGTGAGAACACACACACACACATGCACACACTCGCACACACATACACACAGTAACACAGACACAAAGAGTTTTTCTGAGAGCTATGCATTGTAGGCTTGTCTGTGAATGTTATAATAAATGATTAAATGAGGTGAAGTACTGTAATTTGGCCACATGAGGGCAGCAGTCATCTTCCTGAGGTCAGCTAATGCAGATAAACTAGGAGGATGGGATGTTTTGAGCTCGTCACACATCAGAGATTTGATGCTCATTGTATCGCCTTCTGTGTGGCCTTCTGTCTGCATTTTAATGTGTATTGTGTTATTGTGTTTATTGTGCATTAATGATGTGCTCTTGGGAGATTTATATTTCAGATGATGGTAAATTCTCTCCTTCTCTCTCTCTCTCCCTCCCCTGCAGGATGGAGGCTGTAGTTGCCCAGGCGATGTGGCCAAAGCTTTTGGTGAGTCTGATTTTAAAGTGAAGAATCCCAACAATCCCAACATATAAGACAAACAGTCATGAGAACTTGTGTATGAATTATGTTTTGTTTAATACTTGGAATACATTTATATGTTGAATACATATATGTGTATGTGTATTTGTATGGTTATGTGTATGTGTGTGTGTATATTTGTGGGTATGTGGTTGTGTGTGTGTTTGTGTGTGTGTTTGTGTGTGTGTGTGCATGTGTGTGTATGGTTGTGTGTGCGCGTGCGTTTGGCATGTGTGTGTGTGTGCGTGTGTGTGTGTGCATGTGTGTGTATGGTTGTGTGTGCGCGTGCGTTTGGCATGTGTGTGTGCGTGTGTGTGTGTGTGTGTGCATGTGGTTGTGTGGTTGTGTGTGTGCGTGCGTGCGTGCGTGCGTGTGTGTGTGCATGTGTGTGTGTGGTTGTGTGTTCGCGTGCGTTTGGCATGTGTGTGTGCGTGCGTGCGTGCGTGCGTGCGTGCGTGCGTGCGTGCGTGCGTGCGTGCGTGCGTGCGTGCGTGTGTGTGTGTGTGTGTTCGCGTGCGTTTGGCATGTGTGTGTGTGTGTGTGTGTGCGTGCGTGTGTGTGTGTGTGTGTGCGCGTGCGTTTGGCATGTGTGTGTGTGTGTGTGCGTGCGTGTGTGTGTGTGTGTGTGCGCGTGCGTTTGGCATGTGTGTGTGTGTGCGTGCGTGTGTGTGTGTGTGTGTGTGTGTGTGTGTGTGTGTGTGCGCGTGCGTTTGGCATGTGTGTGTGTGTGCGTGCAGGAGCGGGAGCTGATTTCGTCATGATGGGAGGTATGTTGGCGGGCCATGACCAGTGTGCCGGTGAGGTCATTGAGAAGGGCGGGAAGAAGTTCAAACTGTTCTACGGCATGAGCTCGGACGTCGCCATGAAGAAATACGTCGGGGGCGTGGCCGAGTACAGGTGACTGACACCAGCTTTAGCCAGTCGGAACCCCCTCAAGGAGTTGCATTAGCCACCATTGGTTTAGAATAACATTTGACACATTTTTGAAATTTGCTCCTTTGAGAGTTACATATTCGTATTAAAATATGAAATAACATTTCCATAAATTGAGACATATTGTTGCTGATTACAGTTGCAGCATTTATTTACGTATATATTTTGAGGTTTTTTCTTTGTTTTTAGACTAAACCATTAACTAAGTGATTCTGAGCTGCAGGTTGTCTGCTTGTTGCCTTGACTATATTTCCCATGTTCCGTGTTTCAGGGCGTCGGAGGGCCGCACGGTGCAGGTTCCGTATAAGGGGGACGTGGAGAACACGGTCCTGGACGTTCTGGGCGGCCTGCGCTCCACGTGCACCTATGTGGGGGCGGCTAAACTCAAGGAGCTCAGCCGCAGAACCACATTTATCAGAGTCACACAGCAGACCAGTCAGTTGTTCACCTAGTCACACACACACACACACACACACACACACACACACACACACACACACACACAAGCACACACAAATACACACACACACACATCATTTTATCACACATGCACACATATACTTCCATTACACACACATACTTCCATCACACACTTCCATCACACACACACACACACACTTCCATCACACACACACACACACACACACACACTTCTATCACACACACACACACAGTCACACTACACAAGTACACCAAGACAGACATGTGCAATAACTTATTTCTTGATCATAGTCACTGATTGTTGTGTGTGTGTGTGTGTGTGTTATAAAAGACAAAAGCCATAAATACTGTTCCAACTTCTCAGGACTGATACATTTCTTGCTGCTGTGCTTCCACAGATGCTGGCTATTAGCCGTACTGTGAGACCATGTCCCAGCATGGCTAACCCACTGTATTGTTATAAATGAGCGCCTTCACACTCATACCATACTGGATGCTATCCTGGGGTCCCCTTTAGGCCGGCTTCGGGTTGGCGGAGAACAGCTACCTGAGTCCGGCCCACTTCTGGTCCACTTCTGGCCCAGGCCCATCCCAGGGTCAGCTGGTGTCCAGATATGATAGTATGGCTTTAGTGTGTTTAAATCCTATGCAATCCTGCCTCCACTGACAGAGTGTGCTGGGAAACGAGGACACATGAGTTTCTGAGAAGAATAATTCAACCAGTGCATTTTGGGTAGACAGGGATTAAGACTTGTGGTTGGGAGGGGTAGTTGGGAGTGTGGGGGTGGGGGTGAAGGGTTGACTTGGGGGGTAGGTAGCCAGTCACACACCAACCCATTACGGTCCCAGCTCCTGGCCTCAGCATGCCACTGCTCTCTGATCTTCTGTCTTCACTTCCTGTAGGGCCCAAATCCTTAGATTCCTAGCATTAGCGTTAGAATTAGCGTTAGCATTAGCGTTAGCAGTACTTCTACCATCTCTAAGTGATAATGACTGTTTTATTTTACGACCCTGCCTGTCACCATATCCGGAGTGAGAAGAGTCATTGGCTGTCCTGCTCAGTGGGCTTGTTTTGGAAACAGAGTCATCCTGATCTGTGAAAGACACCCTGCGAGTAGGGTGTGTGTTATGTCCTGTCTATAGGGTGTGTGTATCGTTCCTGTCTATAGGGTGTGTGTTATGTCCTGTCTATAGGGTGTGTGTTATGTCCTGTCTATAGGGTGTGTGTTACGTCCCGCATGTAGGACTGTGTGTGTTGGGTGTCTCACTGATCTGAAGCAAAGCTGCCTAGCTGTAAGAATGCCCAGGCAGAGGACTGTGTCCCAGACTGAGGACGACCCTGGAGAACTAGCCCCTAAATCAGATTGATCTGATCTACTGGATCCAATGATCAGTAATGGACCCACTGGCCCTACTCTAGATCTATCTGATCTACTGGATCCATTAGGTCTGGTCTGGATCTGTTCTCGAGTTTGTTCCGCGAGTTTGAGTTTACTGATTACTGTCCTGACTACTGTACTGATTACTGTACTGAATACTACTGTACTGATTACTGTACTGAATACTGTACACACACACCCACACACACACACAGACACACACACACACACACACACACACGCACACACACTACTGTACTGTATTACTGAGTATCCCCTACCAATGCTCTCCGAGGATGAAATATCACTGGTGATAATTAATGATGATACTATGGCATGAAAAACAAATAAACAAAACAAGGTGTCTGAGATGAGTCTTGAGAGACAGTGTTTGTGCGTGTGTTTGTGTGTGCGTGTGTGTGTGTGCTTGTGTGTGTGTGTGTGGCAGAGAGAGAGAGGGAGAGAGAATGTGTATCTGTATGTGTTAGTCTGACAGGAGTGTATGTGAAATACATGGGAGAGTTTGTGTGTGTGTGTGTGTGTGTGTGTGTGTGTGTGTGTGTGGCACAGAGAGAGAGAGAGAGAAAGTGTATCTGTATGTGTTAGTCTGACAGGAGTGTATGTGAAATACATGGGAGAGTGTGTGTGTGTGTGTGTCTGAGAGCGAGAAAGAAGGATGACAATATGTCACTGTCACACACGAACGCACACACCAACACACACACACACACACACACACACACACAGTCAAACAGTCCCATACCCACGACCTGCAGCCAGACGCCCGAGTCACACACACTCACTCACACACACTCACACACACACACACACACACACACACACACACACACACAGTCAAACAGTCCCATACCCACGACCTGCAGCCAGACGCCCGAGTCACACACACACACACACACACACACACACACACACACACACACACACACACACACACACACAGTCAAACAGTCACATACCCACGACCTGCAGCCAGACGCCCGAGTCCTGCAGTTGGCACTGTAGTTGTGTTTTATTAGTACGTGTATACTGAAACAATAGACTTGTACTGGTATACAGACACTTTCTTTTCTTTCCATTTTTTTTTTACAAATTTGTTCACAACCTGAATCAAACATTGTTTTGTGTGTGTGTGTGTGTTTTGTTATCCATACAAATGAAATCAATTCTACCTAGAAAAACAGGCAAGCACCATCAAAATAAAATAAAATAAAATCCCCCAAAAAGGACCCTCAAATCATAAGATCCAAGAAAACTGGTGTGAGTGCGTCCTACAAATAGATACACCACTGTTAGAAAATAGAATTTGACTTCCTCCATAATTCTGTTATATTAGTTTTCTTTTCTTTCTTTCTTTCTTTCTTTCTTCTTCTTCTTCTTTTTTTTTTACAAAAAGCTAGTGCAAGTTATATATTTTACAGACTACAGAGGATGCACGCATATGGAAAGAAAAGAAAAGAAAAAAAACGAAAACAAAAACAGGAAAATAAAAGCAAACAGATCTTCTCAGAACAAAGATTCCTGTCAAAGCCTCACACATTCTTTTCTCCTCCTGTCAAAGCTTCACACACTCTGTCCTGCTGTCAAAGCCTCACACACTCTGTCCTGCTGTCAAAGCCTCACACACTCTGTCCTGCTGTCAAAGCCTCACACACTATTTTCTCCTCCTGTCAAAGCCTCACACACTCTTTCTCCTTTCTTATCCTCCAACACCCCCCTCCTCTCTCCACCCCAAATGCTACTGACCCATATCCTCTCTGGTCACCATGGCTGTAGATCCCTCCACCCCCCAATACACACACAAACACACACACACACACACTTTCACCTGAAGAACTATCTAACAGTCTTATCCCATGTTAGCGCCCCGCTTCTACCCTGAACAGGAACCCAAACAAGACGACAACTCGGAACTTTCCTGAGGCGTCCATTCTCCTATTCAGAAGACCGGTCTGGACCACACACACACACACACACACACACACACACACACACACACACACACACACACACACACACACGCCGCTGTGCAGAAAACAGTCTTCATCTCCCTTCCCATGGAAGACCTTTATGACTACGACGCCCCAACGTCACCCTACACATCCCAGAAGCTTCTAGTGCTTTTTCCTACTTCCTGTGTAATGGCCATGGCTTCCTGTCCGACACGTACACTAATTCAATTACGTCATCATCTGAACACACCCCACAAAGGCTGAAAACACATTTTCTAAAAAAAGGAGGAAACAGAAAAAGCAGAAGTATCTGAAGTCCGTGGTCGTTCGTGCGGGCCGACCTTTGACCTCGTAACCTACAATCACCACACACACCACCATAACACTCTTCCGCGCTATGACTGTTGATTGTAAAAATACACATTTTGCTGGACAGTCACTAGGTGGCGCTCCTGAGTTGCTTTCTGCACCCAGCTCAGTCACTGCTTGTCTCGGCTGCTGACCCCAGCTCAGTCACTGCTTGTCTCGGCTGCTGACCCCAGGTCTCTATGATGTCTCTGTTCAAGCAGTGTCATCTGCCTGTGCCCTGCGCTGATTGGTTAATTCGCGGGAGGGGTGGGGGGTCATGATTGTTTCCATGACACACATCATGGCATTTGACTTTCAGTCTCAACATTCTTCAACACGATTTAAAAAAACGTTATTTTCTTACTTTCAGATATGTCAGTGTTTCTCAGTCCCCCTTCTTCCCTGACCCTGTATCTCATAACACCTCCAGGGATACACACACTGTCTCCAGGGAAACACACACTGTCTCCATGGAAACACACACTGACTGCTGCGGAGGTTGTTGTCTGTGCGAGGGAGTGACTACACACGCAGACACCTGCTTTGATTCTTTGAGTTTGCAGTTTGTATCGAGCCAGCGCTGTGAGGGGCAGGTAGTGCATCATCTGCCCCACCAGCAGGGGGCAGTAGTGGTCCGCCCCCTGCACAACTGCACACCTCATTCTTAAACACCCCAAGTCCGTTAGAGTCCGTTAGTGTCCTTCTTACGTCCTTGTCCTTGTCCTGGTCCAGGCAAAGATGGTGTGTCCTGCCTCCTGGACTACAGCTCGTCAGTGTGTGTGTGTGTGTGTGTGTGTGTGTGTGTGTGTGTGTGTGTGTGTGTGTGTGTGTGTGTGTGTTGTGTGTGTGTGTGTGTGTGTGTGTGTTGTGTGTGTGTGTGGGTGTGTGTGTGTGTGTGTGTGTGTGTGTGTTGTGTGTGTGTGTGTGTGTGTGTGTGAGAGAGTGTGTGTGGGTGTGTGTGTGAGTGTGTGTGGGGGAGGTGGGTGCTGGGGCAGAAAGAGGTGACATCTGCCCCCCCCCCCCCCCCCCCCCTTCCCCTCCCCAGTCTCTCACATCCCCATACGCATCAGACTGAGGGGGGATGCTTCGTCTTCGCTCGAATAATAATAATAACAACAATAATAATAATAATAATAGGCCCACCAACAGAGGATGTGAGGGAAATAAATATGAAGATGAGTTTCCCTGCCTGAGTAGGATTAAGCAGTAAGGACATAAACAAGAGATCATAAACATAAACATAAACAAGAGATCATCCAACAGTCAACGCTATGAAAGGACTCCTGATTCAGTTCATCATCGCAGTACAAGAAAAGAAAAGAAAAACAAGAGGAAAGGAAAGAGGAGAAGAATCATCAGTTTTAAAATCACAAAGGTCAAATCAAATACAAATGCCTTATTTTAAGTTTGCACCCACATTCATTGTTTGTTTGTTCGTTCGTTCGTTAGTTTATTTATTTGTTTGTTTGTTTGTGCCAGTAAAAAGAAAAGCAGTGGAAACATTCACATTTAACCTTTAACCTTTCACATCCACCTACCAGCCGAGTTCTACAAAATATCAGGCAAACATCGACACACCTCCGGAGAGGTTGTAGACATGCTTAAAATGTACACGCACACACGCATGCACGCACACACACACATACACAGTTCTGGGAGACTGTGAAAGGGTACCTGATTCCAACATGTGGACCATACCTGCTCCCAAGCACACACCAACATGCAGTCACACACACACACACACACACACACACACCTCTACAGCCACTCCATCTGCTGGACCCAGAAGCGAGTGGAGGGCTGGATGAACAACAGAGGAGAGGAAACAATGACATCTTTAATTTCTCTCTCCTTCTCTTTTTCTTAGTTTTCTCTCCGTCTCTCTTTCTCTCTCCCCTTCCTCTCGCTCTCTGGTAACTGAGTGACCCTGCCGTAAGAGGACACTGGGGTGTGAGGGGGGACCACACACACACACACACACACACACACACACACATATGCATGCATGTACTTAGACACACACACACACACACACACACACACACACACCTCACACACACCAGGTGCCCCTAGGAAGCAGAGAAAAGTGCTGAAACATTATCATCAAGTCTACTCCTGATATAACTAAATGTGCATTGATTTTCATTTGCTTGCTTGTTTTTACTAGAAAAAGTGGTCCCGCATTTATGAGGTCATATCCCCTTTATGAGGTCATATCCCCTTTTCTCCGTCTTCCACCCTAAGTGTGTGAGGAACCGGTTACTAAAGTCAGAGGTGACACTCTCACACACACACACACACACACACACACACACACACGGGCAGGTAGAGATACATTCAGGTTAGAGATGCTTCTAGAAGCTTAAAACACATACAGACACACAGACAGACAATCAGGCAAACACATTACGAAGGCCACATACGGTAGGTAGAGATACACTATGTGAAAGACTGATGACACACACACGGCGAAACCACACACACACGCATGCACACTCAAACAGACACACGCACGCACACACACACACACACTCACACATACACACAATCTTCAACTCATGTACGCATACATGTACGCATACACGCAGAAACACACTCACTCACTCACACACACACACACACACACACACACACACACACACACACACACACACACACACACACACACACACACACACACACACACACACACCATCTTCAACTCCCTCCCTGAGTAAAACAGATTTCTTATCTTCAGTAAAGATAAAAATTCCTGTCTTTCCTTTCCGACAGTACAAACACACACACACACACACACACACATAAATATTCTGCAAATATGCCAAATGAACAGAAGGGATCTGTTGACCCATTGAACACGATAAGGGGACGAGGTTCTAGCTGAAATGTTTGTATAACCCATATTTTGTAGAACCCATATTTAAGAGGCTTGTTGCCTTGGAGACAGAATACTGCCTCTGCCTGGTGAAGAGGT